>NC_085030.1:1210495-1376845 GCF_963692335.1 Osmerus eperlanus
CCACATTGGAAGAAGAAGGGTGGGAAAGATGAAGGGGGTTGGAATATAGGAGGAGGGAAGTAGGATGGTATGGAGGGAATGCACGAAGGAGATCGGGAGAGAATAAACAGTAGAAGGGAGGAGGCAGGGAGGGAGTGAATGGGGGTGGGATGGGATAGAAGGAGGGATAACATGAATGACAACAGTGGTTTAGGGGTCGTGAATCAATCGGCATCTGTCAGTCATGCTGGATACTGGAAACCCCGCCAGTGGCACTCTGCCTCTGTACCTCCAACTACCATCTTTCACTCACACACAGCTTAGCTCAGGATAGAGGAACACACACACCTTATGGGGGAGGGGGAGAAAGAGAGTGAGCTTGTGTGCATGTTTACAGTGTGTGCGTGTGTGAATTTGTGTGTGTGCTTGTGTATGTATATGTGTTTGTACGTACGTGTATGTATACACCACATAGCCCTCTCCATATCCTCCAAGTTGACATATAATTTGACCATATTAAGGCCAGGCCTTCTAAAACATTGAGGCAGTGCTACATCCCTGCTCACAGCCTCACCGCCTAGCGCTTACCTCCTCCCACTCCTGTACAAGACCCAGGGCAGCCTCGTCTCTTGGTCGCTAAGGCCTTCAAGCCCCCTCACAATCATCCCATAATGTTTCTGCAGCGTGGAGACGCAGAAGTGCATCTGGCTAGACGGCCATACATTCATCTGCCGTCACTAGAGATTAATTTCTGTGAGTGCAGCTCCCTCCCCTTGGTATCATCCATCCATTGCATGGCGGAGGAAGGAGCAGAGGCATGAAACACGCTGTGGGCTGCGGAAAGAGAGCGAGGGAATGGAGGCGAATGTACGTTTCCCTCTGAGCAAAATATCACTGCAAGCCCACGCTTTGTATTGATGCGCAAACCCTCCACCATTGATGTGTAAATACCTGCACACCGGAGTTGGCAAGGTCAATTGTCGCAGACAGAATGAAGCCTATTTTCACGGTGTAAGAAAGTGAACACTGTAAACTTAGCCTGTGTGTTTGGGCAACAAACAGCATACCCCCCCCACACACACACACACACAAACACAATTGGGTGCACGAGTGCTGCAGGGTGTCAGAGCGTCTCCGAGGTCCGGAGAGAGACGGGCAGAGGGGGACAGGTGGTGTCAGATCCTTTATTCTTCCCTCTCGGCTGACGGAAACCATAATTAAAGCTGGGGGGGGCACAACTCGGCAGCACACAAAAGCAGTTATTTACTCAGCTCTCACTAGGATGCTTTGTACTGAATCTCTAGACGTATTTCTCTCTCTGCTCCACAAGAGGGGATTTGAGACGGACTGCCTCAAACTAATGTCATTGTTGGATAATTCTCTTTATCAAGTAATTCACAGATTCGGTGAAGTCAAAAGTTTATTACTTGCAGCATATGAAGCAAGGAGACTGTCGACAAAGGCCATGGTGGTAAAAAGTTTGTCAACCGACCGGTCTCCATGCAAGAACATTTAAACAACACCGCTCTCAACAGTCATTGGTTCATACACAGACATGCAACTGTCACATGGCTCTTCTTTCATTGGCTGTCTCCCTTACATAGATCTTACGTGTGTGTGTGGTTGAAACACAGGTTTTGGTGTCATAAAAGCTTCTATCTCCTTTAAACAAACAAACCCCCAAACATCCTCTAGTCTTCAGCAACACAGAGTCAGTAACAAATGCTCACCCTCCCCCAGGTCAACAAGATAACCCTTGTGCTGCCTTCGGGTCACATGACCCAAAGGTTCATAAGAACCATCGTTGTGTTTACCCAATTTTACCCAATACAAAAACAAATATTTTTATTTTTATTTTAACCTTTGCAATGTGGGGGGTCTGAGACAGCCCAACGGTTAAAAGAAAATGTTTCACTTTGTTTTTGTATGAGGTACATTTGTGGCAATACGACGGTGGGTCACAATGACTGATCGGTCAGAATGACCCGAAGATAACACAAGGGATAAGGGTCCAGTATGTTTACGTAAGCCTAGAGTTAACTTAGAGGTAGTTTCTCTGCATACATGGAATGTTGAACACAGTATCATTTCATACAGAATAAAGGGTTACATCTTTAACTTTTCTGACAGTCATCCTCTCCCACCATATTACTTTTATCCATATTATCCATGCAGAATACCGTTGCCTTTGACAGTGGAGAATAGTGCAGAGACACTTAGCTCTGTGTTGACAAAGGACTCTTCAAAGGTGTTTTGAAAGGTCTTCAGTTGGAGCTGAAAGTTAGTCTGTTACCAAAGAGACAATAGACCCAAGGCTGTTTGTTGTTTCTGTCTGAGTAATGCAGAGGTGGTGAAGAGAAAGGAAAAGAGAGGAGGAAAAGTGAGAAAGTGGTTGTATAGTGTGTGAGAGAAAGAAGGAGCAGAGAGAAAGCGAAAGAGAGAGAGATAGAAGGACAAAGAGAGGTGTGGTTCTGAGAGAGACAGAAGAGATGGAGTGTGGAGATGGAGATAGAAGAGGATTATAGCTAGTTCTACAGGATTCAAATAAGCTTGCAGATAAGTAGTGTGTAGAGAGATAAAGAGAACGAATGGTCAGTTTGAGAAATAGAGGATATTAGTTGTGTCACTGTGTCCATCATCACCTAAGTGGCCAGGCCTAGTGTGTCTCTTTCTGATAGACCAGGTCTGATGTGGCTCTCTGGTTGGCCAGCTCTAGTGTGGCTCTCTCTGATTGGCCAGGTCTTGCAGGCAGAGAAAGGAGAGGAGAGGAGTAGAAAAGGAAGGAACAGGCAGAGAAATGAAGTGAAAAATGGGCAGAGGGCAGGGAAGCAGTTCATTCACAGAGCTCAGACATTAGTCCCTCCCTGCTTGGAGCAGCCTGGAGAGACCATAAACCAAGCAGCAGTAGCACTACTGAGAGCAGGGCTCTTAGGGAGGGAAGGTGGAGAGAGGGAAGGAGACAAACAAGAGAACTAAGTGGTGAGCGAGAAGAAAAGAGAGAACTGTGAGAGGACACCTGTTTGATATGCTGTTGTGGTTACATTTAGGTGATAGCACTGCGCTTTGATCACACACTGAACACATCTTTAAGCACCTTACTGCCATCCACCCATTTATCAAAAAACCCTGATCATCACCAGCCAGGGGAGGTAATGTCTTTACCCACACTGATGGAGGACTGCCAGTGGGGCATGATGACTGGTGCTCCTCTCTGCTGTCTGTGGGCCCTGGCGTCTTAGCGTGCTAACAAGCGCTGCACGTCTTTTAGGTGAGTGTTCCCAGAAGTGTTCCCAGACAGTCTCATCGGTTTCCTCTCTGATTGTGGCTGGCTGACTGACTTGCTAGATGGCTGCTGGATGGCTGCTGGCTGGCTACATGGATGGATTGCTTTGGTGCTCTGCAATTTCACCATAACTTTCTCTTTCTGTCTTTCTCTCTCTCTCTTTCTTATTCTGGCTCCAGTGCCAAGCATCCATTATAGAGAGATACATGGGTGTCTGTGTGAAAGGGGGTGATAGGGAAGGCGTCGTGGGAGGTGTGGGGGGGTGGGTGGTTGTTGGCAGTCCTCCTGCCCCACCTGCACAGGAAGTACTGACAGCTGAGCTGTGTGCCTCCTCTCAAGGCCTTCTCTATCCTCCACTCCCTCGCTCTCCTCCACGCCTCCTCTCTTTTCCTCTCTGCTTTACTTTCTCCTCCATCTCCCCTCTCTCCTCTGTGCCCCTCTTTCCTACGTCCTCTCTCTCCCCGCTGTCCTCTCTCTCCTCTTTCATTCACTACATCTCACTGTCATAAAGCATTAATACCCTCTCTCCCTCTGTCCTCCTCTCTTCGGTGCCCTTCAGTCCAGTGTTGATTTCCTGCACTGGGGTACAAAGGGCTGTACAAATATCCCTAATGATTTGACCTTTGACCTAGACAACACTCCAAGACTCACATGGTTGTGGTTGCCATTGACTACAGGCGTGTGTTTTGTGGCGTTGGTTGTGCTGTGTTCTCTCTCAGTTGCATCCCTGACCCCTCCTCAGCCCTATGCCTATCCAGTGCTCCACACAGAGGAAAAACGACGAATGAAACACATTTAACATAAAGGTTAGATCATACGTCTGCCTCTCTAAACAAGGTCACGTTGTCTAGTTCATTGTCCTGTAGAGCAGCAGCCCCTGCGGTCTAGCTAACCAAACGACTGTGGCTACACAATAGTAGAGATGCTATAAAGAACCATTTAGAAATATTGATAAACAACACACAAACTTCTGATAGAAATTTGGGAAAAGTATATTGTAAGGAACTTTCCGGACCTATAAAGAACGTTTTTACAGAGAGTCCTTTTATTGTTACAAATAATTATTTTGAACACCCCGCTACAACACACAGTTACAGCAGCTGCAGGAGAAGATCAGCTGCAGAAGATGATTCAGGGAAACACAAATGCAGTAGCTGTTGCTATGAAATTTGCATAGCCTGAACACAATGAATTCCCAATGACAGAAACTTTAGGAAACATGCTGACTAGCAGAAACCTACATAGAGGCTGAACATTCCACAGCCTGACATGGAGACTGGATCTCTGGCGAAGCTGTTGTAGATTGGCAGAGCTAATATGGTCCACAGATGGACAAGCAGTAGAGAGTGACCTGTCAGACTGTACTGCTACCAAGAACCAGTGTTTCGGGAGGATGAGCAGTGTATAACGGTCTCTTCATCAGCAATCGGCAAGAAGAGATCAGCGGAGGAAAATTTGAATTGTTGGCACTGGAACCGAGAGCAACATTACAGTGGTCAAAACCAAACTGAGTGTCTTTGCCACTAGGTTTTTCCCTGTATTGGACGCTGACACCCTCTGCTCTTATCTGTCTGATAAATTGGGCAAAGCGGTGACGTGTGAGAAAATTCAGTCCGGCCGCAACAGATTTGGGTCGTTTCGCGTGATGGCAGAGTGTGATGAAGTAGCTGAACTATATGACCCACAACTCTGGCCAGAGGGAATTTATGTTCGCCGGTTCTATGAAGCTCGCAAGCCTAAAGCTGCTAGCATGGCCCAAGGATTGGGAGCGGAGGCTGGAAACAGCAATGTACCTGGCGTTGCACCTGTGCCAGTGGTGCTTGAGGCCATCAGTGAAGCAAGCGCTTGTGATAAGGCTCAATAGACTTCACATGAAGCTAAATATTGTATCATGTGAGAGGATTACGCATAGGGCACAGTGAAGCACATAAATCACGCCGCCTAGTTGTAAATAAACTTTTAGAAACCAGCGATGTATTATGTGTGCAGGAGACCTTCCTTTCTAAGCAGGATTTGGAAAGACTAAACTCCATACATGCAGACTTTTATGGAGCAGGAGAATCTACCACTGACTGTAGTACTGGATTACTTCGCAGCAGAATCCCTGGAGGTGTTGCGGTGTTGTGGCACAAAAAATATGATCAGATGATCAAAGTGGTTCGGCTGGGTGTAGACTGGGCAATAGGTATTGAGTTCTGTAGTGAGGATATAAAGTTCACAGTACTGAACATCTACACACCATTTACATTTAGTCATTTAGCAGACACTCTTATCCAGAGCGACTTACAGTAAGTACAGGGACATACCCCCGAGGCAAGTAGGGTGAAGTGCCTTGCCCAAGGACACAACGTCATTATGCACGGCCGGGAATCGAACCGGCGATCTTCTGATTACTAGCCCGATTCTCTAACCGCTCAGCCACCTGACTCCCTGTATTCCTGACTCCCTGTACTCCCATTTGAAAGCTCTGAGAATGAATTTGAATATCTAAACAGATTGGCCTATATTATGGCATACATACAAGATAGTTCGTCTAGCAGCATCTTCATTGTGGGAGACTGGAATGCAGATCTCTCTGACCATAGGTCTATATTTGCTAATCATCTAAAACACTTCTGTTCAGACAATGGGCTGTTCCTCTCTAGTGAGATGCTGCTGCCTAATGACAGTTACACTTACACTAGTAAGGCGTGGCACACAACCTCCTGGTTAGACCATTGTATTTGTTCAAGTGACGCTCATAACTTCATTGAGGACATCAGGATTAATTATGAACTTGCCACCTTTGACCATGTGCCCTTCTCTTTGTGTATAAATGTGGGTAATATGCTATCTTTCATGTCTGTGAGCAACGATCTGCCTGTATGGAAAATCATGTGGTCAAGCTTAACTGAGAAGGACATGTGTTTATATTCTGCACAGTGTGGGACTATGTTGAGTAATGTTGAGCTGCCTAAATATGCTGTAAATTGTAATGACATTAACTGTAAAAATCCACAACATAGAGCCGAGTTGTGTTCATTGTATAATAATATTGTGGACTGCTTGCTCATGTCAAGTCAGCATCTGTATAAGACCAAAACATTTAAAGCTAAACCTGGCTGGAATGAGTATGTTGAAGAGATTCATGCCGAGGCCAGAAGGGCCTTTAAAGTCTGGGCTGAATCAGGCAGGCCAAAGTATGGCCCTACATTTGAGTACATGAAGAGGGCAAAGTTGAGCTTTAAATATGCTCTGCGCTACATAAAGAGAAATGAGAACACTCTTAGGTCGGATACACTGGCAAAAAAACTACAAAGTAATAGTCCTATTGATTTCTGGGAAGAAATTTAAAAAATAAACAATTCTAAAATGCCCCTACCAACTAACATTGACGGCACAAGTGGAGCAGAGCAGATCGCTCAGCTGTGGCAAAAACACTATTGTGACATTTTTAACTGTGTCAAAAGCAATTCATTTGTAGCTGGTGAAGTTGACAACAGGGAAGAGGTGATTGTATCTCCACAAGAGGTCTTTGATATAGTGACAGGGCTAGATAACAAGTCATGTGGTGCAGACAGGATATCTGCTGAGCATTTAAAAAATGCCAGTGGAAAACTGTATCCCTTGCTCACCATCTGTTTCTCAGGAATTTTGATTCATGGAGTTTTACCCGACTCCTTAATGTCTGTGATCTTGGTTCCAGTGGTTAAAGATAAAGCGGGCAAAATTAACAGCAAAGACAATTATAGGCCCATAGCTCTGGCTAGTACTCAAAGCTATTCTTAGGAAAATGGAAACATTTCTGCTGACTTCTGACAACCAGTTTGGATTTAAACTGTATATTTGCCTTGAAAGAACTGTTAGAGCTGTATCACAGTCACAATACCACCATTTTTATGTGTTTTATTGATGCCTCAAAAGCATTTGATTAGGTGAACCATGAAAAGTTATTTTATAAATTATGTAAGAGAGGTGTTCCTAAATGTCTGATAAGAATCCTGGCTTTCTGGTATGCCCAACAAAGTATGTGTGTGAAATGGGGAAATGTTATATCTGCCCCATTTCATGTCTCTAATGGAGTGAGGCAGGGCAGTATATTGTCTCCATTTTTGTTTATATGGACGATTTGTCAATTCTTTTAAATGACTGTAGAAAGGGTTGTAGGGTTGGTAACAGTATCATCAGTCATCTAATGTATGCTGATGATTTAGTAATTCTCTGTCCATATAGTGCTGGTCTACAAGAGATGTTACAGGTGTGCTCCCAATATGGATCAGATTTTGATATCCAATACAATGCAAAGAAAAGTAACATCATGATTGTCCGGAGCAGGGGGGACTCTAAACTCTCTTCCCCCGACTTCTTCTTGTCTGGAAACAAAATGAATGTCATTGATGAATGTAAATATCTGGGACATTACATCTGTGCTGACCTGTCTGATGACAGAGACATTAATAGACAGTGTCGAATGCTCTATGGACAAGCTAATATGCTGATCCGAAAGTTTGGTGCATGCTCACCACCAGTTAAGACCAAACTTTTCAACGCATACTGTACCCCCATGTATACTGCTCATTTGTGGAGGCACTACAAAAAGTGTAGTATGCACAGACTGAATGTTGCCTATAATGATGGCTTGCGGATGCTGCTAAGGGTACTGCGATGGAGCAGTGCAAGCCAAATGTTTGTTAATGTGGATGTGCCCACCTGCCCTGCAGTGCTGCGCAGACTCATGTATAGCTGCATGTGCAGACTTACAACCTCTATGAACAGTATCATCCTGGTACTGACCAATCCGGCACTAAGTTCAGTACGATGCTTTTCTAATATGTGGAATCACTGGCGTCTGAGCCTCCTCAGAAAATGATGTACATCGTGATTTTATTATATGTTTGTCTGTATGTTGTTTTTTAATCTATGGACTGTGGAAGAAATTGCGATTTCCGGTGTGCTTACATTATTCACTAATCAATATAACTAGTCATTGGATACTAGTTAGTATGTTCTCATGTAAGCTTGCTATTAGTAAGAGTAGATGGTGTCTATGTGTCAGGGTTAATAGATGTTCGTGATCAGGAGAAAGTACTGGGTAAACGTCCTTGGTCATGACTACAAGGAGAGCGCCAACTATGATCTCTCTAGTCTGAGTGGTCATGTGTTGGGAGCTGTGAATCTCTTCCTCTGAGACTGTTTTAACGTCATTACTGCCTGACTGTCACTATCTATGTTTACATTCCTGTGCCCTATAAAAGATGGTCCTCCGGCTTTCAGAGCTGAAAGAGACCTGGTTGAGACCTAAGCTTGGTGTTGTGTTGTCATTTATGGTCAGAAGACTGGTTTTCTCTCCCAATCTGCAGATTGATAATACTTATTAAAATCCAGAACTCAACTGAACTTAGTCACTCCGTTTATGAAGAGACGGACAAAACACTTTCTTCATCAGGACCTAGTAAGTGTCCGAAATAAAGTTTATGATGATGATGAATAATCTTTCCAAAGCCACAATTCCATTAAAGACCATCAATCTTTCTCTCAAGCACATTCAGTCGTAGAGCAATATGCCATCTATGTAAAAGTTGTTTGAAACATGAGAGGTTACACCACTGAAGTCTATTGTATGCAATAACCTTGGCTCAGCACATTATTTTTTTCATAATAAAAAGGCTGCAGGAGAGACTTGATGTAGTCGGGTGCAGTCCCGACTACATCAAGTCTATCCTGCAGCCTTACACCCCCACCCGCCACCTACGGTCTTCTTCAGACAACCGCCTGGTGGTCCCACCGCTCAAGAGCGCCCGGTCCCAACACAAGCTCTTCTCCTGTCTGGCCCCCCAGTAGTGGAACCAACTCCCCACCTCCATCAGAGACACTGACTGTCTCCCCACCTTCAAGAAAAGGTTCAAGACGCACTTGTTCCGAGAGTACAACGGTACTTAGGAATGGTTTGCTGGACCCCATGTTAGTTTCCTCAAGGATCACAATGACTCTTGCTTAGAGTCTTGCTGCTCTTGTTGGTCACCTTTCCGATCAAGGACCACAACAATGCATTTGTCAAATATCCAGTGGTTGATTTGTTCTATATTTTGTTCTGCACAATAATTCCGTGCATAATGAACGCCACTTGGATATTACAAAGGAAACACTGCAGGGCTGTAGGCAACGTGATGGAGAGTTAAATGAACAAGGTAATTGCATCCACAGAATGAGTAAATATGGACCATTTGGCCAAAATGATGTTTAAGTGAATGCCCATAGAAGTCAACCTCACAAAAGCAAGTATGCAAGTTGTCAAAACATTCGAATCAAACAATAATAAGACAATCTTAACATTAACATTGTCCTCCTCCACCGATGTGTCAAAGGAGACCATGGTGCCACGGGAGGGAGGCTCACCAGTGCAGATCAGTCCCTGCTGGCTGGACTCGTAGCGCGATCATGACATTAACTAGAGACGGGATCATTTCTGCGGCAATAGTGAAGTTAGCTTGCAACTGCCCCAGCTGAGGCACTTTGTTTCGCTATATCACCTCCAAACTATTAATATTTGGAGAAAGACAAAAGTTTTAATGTGGTGTACATACAACTGTATCTTTAACATAAGTATGTATTTTCTATATATTTAACGTAAGTATGTATCTTTATTATTATATACATATGTATTTATATATATAAACTGTGGTCATGGTGGGTATAATAATAATATATATATATATATATTTATATATAAGATAACAATAGTGTGCCTTGCTGATAGCAAGCATACTCAAATTTGTAAGTAATAAATACTTTACATTTGATTTGAAATGTATTAATTATTCAGATAGAAAGATTACATAAATGTAATCAGGTGAAGACTTTATAGACGTGTGGTTAGGATTGACCATAGGTTTCACATCTACATACGTTTTACAATATAGGACATTTATTGTGTGCACAGTCCATATCTAAGGGACACTCTGGTACCCTGGAGTGTTAGCTGGTACCCTGGAGCATTAGCTGGTACTCTGGAGCCTTTGGGGTCCTCGTTCCATCGGTATTTCTAGTTTGTATTTACCATGCCTAGCAGCGTAAAACACAAGTCAATTTTCCACAAATAACACCAAATACTACTAGACATTTACATTAAGAAAGTTAATGGAAACTATTTTCTCAGGGACTGGTAGAGACATACCTTTTCAAGTGTTTTATTTAGCATTTCAATCCATAATATTTTACACACCGTATGTCATGTAGGTGTTTAGGTGTAGTGTAGGTGGTAGGGGTGTAACGATACACTCAGCTTACGATTCAATATGAATCACGATACTGGGGGTACAATCAGTGGTGTAGTGGTAAAAATAGAGGTGGGTAAACTATGAATGTTTTTATTTATTTACAGGGTCGTCAAGCCCCCCCCCCCCCCCCCGAGACGAGCTTTCACATCAGTTTCAAACCCCCCACGCATTTCAGCCCCTTCACAGACGCTTGACAACCCTGTTTATTCATTTTTAAGTTTCATTAGGACTATTGGGATGGAACCGGTAAGGTTGGCTTGTATCTGCATCATCGTAATTAAAAGAACGTTAATAATAGTAGGCTAGCCGTTTGTCCCTGTCTTAATGCGATGTTGTGCAAACCAAAACAACGTTTACAAACGTGAATTGATCACTCTGTTTTTGAGGCCTTTTGCGGGCATCTGTGGGAGTGGGTGCACTCGATGGTCTCTTCAAAAATCGCCTGATATCCATGGCTAATTAATCCAATCCGAACAGCTAAACTAATCCACAACGTGTGTGTACATAGCCTACTTCGTGGACCCTTATTGGTGTCGCCGCCGCAGCCGCAACGCATTGATTGGAGGGTCACAGACCCTACAGCGGAGATGAAATGATTCAGACTACAGCGTTTATATGTTAAACAATATGAAATTTAGACTTTGGTGTCTTAAAATTACACCAAATTTATTTCGGATTATTCCAACGGCAGAATACGAGGTGCAGGGAACTTAGATGTGCGTAAACGCGCATAAACGCTATTTAGAGGTGGATAAACGCAATTTCTGCAATTTAGAGGTGGATAAACGCTATTTCCGAATTTCGGGAGGTGCGTAAACGGCGTTTACGTGCATTTAGCCCCCACTACATCCCTGTGTACAATACAATACGTATCACAATACTTTGAACAACATTTTAAATTCAACTGAAATTCACTTAACAGATTTATTTCCAAAACATTAAACATTTTCAATAATCTTCTTTGCTGTACATACAATTTAGTTAACTCCGTTCAAGCGATTACTGTGAATGCAATGAATGCACGCATGACGCAGGTGCAGAGTAGGTCGCGTGCTGGTAGCTCAACCAATAGGATCAAACGGACATTGTATTGTAAAAAGGGGGTTTCCCACACCACTCCCTGCCATGCCACTGGCTCTCTCCAACAGGCAGGGCCTAATTAGAGGCCTAGTATATAGTGTGTAGTACTGTAGCAGCAGCACATACACATAAAGACAGACATCTTAATGTTGTACATAATATGGTGAGTGAACAAATGGGAGTCGCTCTGGGTGTTCCTGTCCCAGGAACCCTGTTAACTGGTGAAGGCTTCATCAGCTGGCGATGGGAGGAGGAGAGGGAGGAGGAGGGGAGCAAGGGGAGAACAGCTGTTTAGCTGAGTGGCAGTGTTGTTAACCATGCCTCCTCCATATGTGTGGCTGCCTGCGAGCATCCTCTGCTGCTTACACAGCCCTTGGAGCCCATTTAAAGCATGGGGGTAGAAGAGAGGAGAGTAAAGGAGAAATGGGAATGGGAGGGAGTCCTGTCATCAACTACGTCTCACATTGACCCCCTAACCCCCCCAACCCCCCACCCCTGGGAGGAAAGGGTCAGTGAGTGGTCTTCATACACACAACCGCCTGACTGATTCTGTTATGTTCTTCTTCCGTTATACTCTCTTTCTGGACGGGATCTGATCGTATTGAAACTGAGGGAAAAATTTAAACTGCCTTTAAATACGATTCTCTCCCTGTTTAGTTTGTCCATGCTATCAAGTGCACGACCCTCCACCTCCCCGCCGCCACCCAGTGCCTTGTCTCTGTTCTTCGACTCCTTGGCTGGGTCTGCCGCCACCAGTGTCTGGACTCTGTAGGGCAGGCGCCCTTTGATCATTAATTCCCCATGGGGTCTAAGCTCAGATAAATGTCGTACATTTATCATTCTGCAATAAACATCACTTTACTCATCCCAGGTCTCTCCTGATTTAAATGGACTACCGACAGAAAACCGTGGAGCTGGAAAGCAGGTGTACTCTCAGTTCTTTGTTCTAATACGCTCCCATAAAGTAGATGAATGAGACGTTGGAAAGACAGGCTCCTTTATAACTATAGTCACTGATGAAGGGGCCCCTAGGCCTGTCACAACGAGAAAGATGGAGATATGTCAAGAGCTGTGAACTTAATTGTAGTTAAAAATGTGTTGGATTGACATTGAGGAAGTAGCTATGATCAACTCCGTCTCTCTCTTTTTTCTCTCCATCTCTCACTCTTTCACTCACCGACAGATATACACATGGACACCAAAAGACATACACACTAATAGAGAAATAAAGACACATTTACACCAACACACATACAGTTTCACACAATCAGTTCGTTATGGTAGGGTCACCTTCCCACATGGGTTCGATTTTCATTAGAAGAAGGCTTGAGCAAATATCCTGTCCTTAACTGAGTTAGAAACACACACAAACACACATACACACACATACACAATAACTTCACACACTCCAGGGGATTCCATGTGCTACAGCTGTGTGCCTACTGGCAGTGGCAGCGAGAGAAAAGGGGGGGAAAAGAGAGACAGATGAAGAGGGAAAAAAAGGAAAAGAGAGAGGCAGATGAGACAGAGATGAAAAGACAGAGAATTGCAGATGGAGAGAGACAGAGCAGGCGAGAGAAAGAGAAGAGTGAAGGGAGAGAGAGATGGAAAGACAATGAGAGAGAGAAAGAGAGAGACATGAAGAGACTGAGAGAGTTGCAGTGGATGGCATGTTAATATGGGAATAGGAAAAATAGGAAGGGGAAACTGCGGTTTCTATTTTCACTGTTATCAGTTTTTTTCTGCTTTTTCATTCTCACCCCTCCACTGCCTCCAGCCTGGGGTTGAATGTATAAGACTGATAATCTGAGATGTGATCACTGAGGCGGAAAGGCAACTATTGAAGGGCTCCTCCCCCCTCTTCTCCTTTCCTCTTTTCGTCTCCTCTCCTAACTCTTGCCTTCTCGTTGCTACTCTCCCCTTCCTCTCTTCTCCTCACCTCTCCACTACACCCGTAGAGAGAATGTCTGACACTGGAAGGTTCACAAACAGGAACAGCACAAACAGTCAACACAAAAACACAGTTTTTGTGTTTTTGATTATGTTTGCGTTGGACAGTCTGTAGGCTTCATGTTTCATGCCCTGACTAGCCTAAGGCTTTGTGTTTGATGGAAGAAATAAAGAAAGGATGAAAGGAAGGGTGGATGATAGGAATGAGGGATAGATCAAAGGAAGGAAGGAAGGAAGGAAAAGTGGATGATAGGAATGAAGGAAGGATGGAAGGAAGGGTGGATGATAGGAATGAACGATAGATTGAAGGAAGGAAGGGTAGTTGATAGGAATGAAGGAAGGAATGAAAGAAGGGTTGATGATAGGAATGAAGGCTAGATCAAAGGAATGAAGGGTGGATGGAAAGAAGGGTGGATGATAGGAATGAAGGATAGATCAAAGGAAGGAAGGATGGATGATAGGAGTGAAGGAAGGAAGGAAGGAAGGGTGGATGATAGGAAGGAAGGCTGGATGATAGGAATGCAGGCAGGCAGGCAGGAAGGAAGGAAGATAGGAAGGAAGATAGGAATGAAGGATAGATCAAGGAAGGAAGGAAGTGGAAGTCAGGTGGCTGAGCGGTTAGGGAATCGGGCTAGTAATCTGAAGGTTGCAAGTTCGATTGCCATTTCGCTGTGCCAAATGACGTTGTGTCCTTGGCCCTACTTGCCTCGGGGAGAATGTCCCTGTACTTACTGTAAGTCGCTCTGGAGCGTCTGCTAAATGACTAAATGTAAATGTAAGGAAGGAAGGAAGGGTGGATGATAGGAATGAAGGATAGATCAAGGAGGAAGGAAGGAAGGGGGATGATAGGAATGAAGGATAGATCAAAGGAAGGAAGCAAGGATAGGGTGGATGATAGGAATGAAGGCTAGATCAAAGGAAGGAAGGAAGGAAGAATGTAAGGAGTTTCCTAGCACTAAACACACATTGGGCTTTACTATTAGCCCCATCCTAAACAAGAGTTATGTTAACCCCAACTACAGTGAACAAGCTGTTCATGCTGATATCCCCTGATCCTGTGGAGCAGGCAGTTGTCAGAGGCCTGTTCCATAAATGTTACAGAATAAGCCAGGCTTATGTCAGTTAGGTGGACTAATTTCTAGTTCATTTGGTTCCATAAAGCCAGCTCAACTTGGTTCAAACTCAGTTACTTTGGCAACTTCTGCTTCGAAACTAGCCTAGTCCGGGGCAAGTTAACTGTCAGGCTTAGCCCGTGTTGTTGCTTAACCAGACTTTCCTGTAACACTGACCCAACGGGAAAACGATCATTTACCAAGGACATTATCATTTTTCTCATTCTCCCTCAGTTCAATATGTAGGCTAAATTTATAGAAAATCAACTTAAATACATAGGCTACAACACTTAGCCTAATGCATTAAACAATGATGAACAATGATTTCAGAATGATACAAACAAAGCTCATTGTGATTTCAAATGTTCAGGCATCAGGCATATAAGCCTATATCTCAATCTAAATTATCCCAGTATAATTATCACAGCTACATAATTGTTAACAATTGCAAAACAAACATAAATCCATACATCTATCCTCCATTTTCCCGATACAAAAACCATGTTAAAAAGTTAGGCTACTGGATAATGTATTTATTAAAAGTAGGCTATTTATAAAACAATGTCAAAAAAGTAAATTAAGTGTAATGTGTTTAGAGGGTGTCTGTTTTTTTAATCAATGAAGTAAAGGTCTATAAAAAAGGACCTCGACCTACGTAGCCTATCATTCACGTCAATCATTTTGTGTCATTTTATTTTGATGAAGTTGTGGATGAGGGAGCTGCTTAAAGGGAACGTTCTTTCTCGGAGAAGTAAGCGTAATGTATTTATTAGTGGTCTACAAATCTGACATAAATCTGGTATCAGCTCGCCAGCCACTCCGTTGCTGTTGCATTAGCTGTCTTGTTATGGTTAAATCATCAGGTGTGCATCGCATGAGTTATTGTCAGACTTTTGATCCATTGCATTATGTTCAGTGCGCATCTGTCCTTGATGGTACTGAAGTCAAGATTATCTGTTTATTAGATGCGGGATGTGGGTGGGTGTTTACTCAAGCTGACCTTGCTGAACTGAATGGAATTCAAATTTTGTTTTAGTTTGACTTGCCGTTCAAAACAAACCGAATTAGCAGCATATGAAGGTACCTGTGTATCTGCTGTTATGGATGAGCGAGTGCTTTAGATTGATTATGGACATAGTTCAACAGTCTCCAAACTTGACCCGACTTAAATGCCAAATTATTGACCATTCTTCTTCCCTCCATGAACATTATCAGTTTTAGAAAGGCTGGGTAACATGTCAGAGATGCCTTCTGTTTAGAATGGTGTCTGAGGTGGCCTGGTGTTAAGTGGGGCTGAAGCAAAAGACGGTTCCTGCAGTGTGTGTTAGGAAATGTAACAGTTGTGTGAGTCAGCAGATATGTTTAGATGCCCGTGTGTTGGTCACAGGGGACATTAAGTTAGCATGCAGGGTGCTGGTGCCACGCACACACATACACACACACATACTTGCACACCCAAAGGACTGGAACACCAAGACTAGAATATTAATGTCTTGTCCCTCTCTACTTTGTTTCCTCTTTCGTCTCATTTCATCCCCTCTCCCGCTCTTCCCCTTTCTGTCTTTAATTCTTTCTTTCTCTCTTTCTTACTTCTTTCCTTACTTGAATTAAACATAACATGGATGGAAACATAAGCATTTGTTCCCCAAAATATGGCATGTACATTTATTGAGCAAGACATTGTGTCCTACATTTAAATGAGGAGGACTTTAAATTGGCTGCAGCCAACAGTTCCTAATAGTTGTTGTTTCCAGACAACTAAGACTCTGGTCAATTGGTAGAGGGCCACGGAGGCCCCTGCGCCTCCCTCCTTGCCTCTCCTTCTCCTGGAAGTCCTCCAGGCCTGGACTGCAGCAGGGAACTTATGTCACAACCCACTAGTCTCAACCTGCACCCTGCACCCACACAAAGAGGCCCCGGGTGTACAGGCCTGCTAAACACTAAAGCAGGGGTGGGCAATACATTTTCCCGAAGGGCCACATGACAAATTGGGACCGTTGTGGCGGCCGAACCCATAGGCTGAACTTAATTCTGATCAATAGTTATTTTATTACTTTAGAATTTTTTTTGAAAATTATACAGTTTGAGCTGCTACTGGTAATACATGTTACAATAAGGCTATGAAAATATGTCAAAAGTGTCATTTTATATTTTTCACATACCTTTAAACCTTCACAAAAATACATGAGATGTATGTTAAAGACCAGCAATTGATTAACTTTATACAAAAGCAATAAGTGCTTTTGATGTTTTCCAGTTCAGTTCGGTTTCTCTTACTCAGTCTGTCTTGGGCTTGAACAAGTGCATTGAAGTCTGGTTGAATGTCTGAGGTAGTTATGCGAAGGATAGCTGACAGGTGATCATCAGGGTCTGCAGCTTAACTAGCAAACCAGCACCACCACTCAGCACCACTGCATCAGTCAAATTATTGTATTTGTACGCAGCTTTGCCTTTGACTTCAGTCCGATACTTAAAAGTACATGTCTTGTTAAAAACTCTACATTCTGTAACAACCTTTCGTTTTTTACCGTGAGCGGACGTTTTCGAGGGCTAACCAACAGCTAGCTCAGTGCCTCCTGTGAGGCTGCGTAAGTGCACATACCTAAATCGCCTGATCACTGTAGTCTTTCAGGATTACAGATTTCCTACCGCTCAACACATTTATTTCGTAATTTTTAATTTTTGATTTACCTCACGCGGGCCGGACTGGGCCGTAAAATGCCCAGGGGTCTCATTTATAAACGTTGCGTACGCACAAAACGGGGCTGAAAATGTGCGTACGCCACTTCCCATGCAAAGGTTGTGATTTATGAAAAACAAACTTGACGGGAGAATGTGCGGTCCTCCACGCAAACTCTGACCCCTCCGTGGGCCTACGCACATTTTGGAGACAGTGGGAATTGGCGACACAGATGACCATACTGTAATCAGACTGCCTACAGTCTCTGTGTTTTCGCTATCTAGCTGTTCTTGCATTCCTTGCTAATCAGCGTTAATAAAAAGCAGATGAGCTAGAGTCTAGCTAACATTGACTAGACGGGCATGATGTTTGTCTATACCGTAGTAGCGTATAGGGATGGGCAAACCGAGGCTTTCCGAAACACAAAGACAATTGAAACATTTGAGTCTGGGCCTTTGAAACGCTCGAAACTTTTACTCGACAGTGACATCTGCTGGCAGCTACGAGGCACACACAACAGTCTTATAGCTAATTCCACAACGTGATCGTAATGGTCCTTGTGGTTGAACGGAATTATTGCTGTCCTTCGAATCAGATGGCATGGTATCGAATAAGGGAGCGTTGGTTTTCATTCAACAAAACAATCGGGTCAAATCATGATTTTCGAACTGTTTGAGACGATGAACTCAGTGTAAAGTTGTTACATATTCATATATATATTTATACATCTTGAAGTGGCAGACAAATGATCAAACAGGATTTCGCTAATGGTACACAAGCAACAATTTGTCACGTGACCGGAAGTGTTTTTAAAATCCGTCTCGAAACGTTGTTCCGATCATAGATATATATAAAGACTAGGGGTGTGTCTATTACCGAACACTTTACAAAGTACACTACAATACAGTGCACTGCAATACAGTGCACTTACATCTGTAGTGCACTCCGTCGCTGATTAGTGCTGTCTCAAATGGAACACTTACGTTAACCACTTGGCAGAAGTGACGGACGCAAATCTGCTCGCGGCACCCGCGAATCTAAGGCGGAAGTGACGGACTCAAATCTGCTTGCGAGTCATTTTGTCCGCCATTATTTTAGAAATGAAATGAAAAGCTGCCGAAAGGGCTCCTCCTCTTCCGCTACGTAGCCAAGATGGCGCCCGTTTAGGGCGAGTAGTGTCCATCGTTGTACACTGCATTTTTTGACCGTTTGCAGTGCGCCATCCGGGTACTTTCAGTGCCCTGAATTCTGCTGGTTCTGTCAGTGTAAGCGCCCTAAGCACTGAAAGTCAGTGCTCGAAGTGCTCGGTAGTAGACACAGCCCTAGATGTCTTACGGCGGAGTCTAGAACGTCCACACATGGCAGCCATCTTGCTACAGTCAACTCGCTCACCCATAACATTGTGTTGGTGTTGCATGTACTTTTTAAATGACCATAACTTGCTAAATTTTCAACCGATTTTTAAACGGTTTGGTTTGTTATCAACGTCAGAGATGTCGTTATGCCACTGCATTATTATGAATAATTGTAATTTTTTTACAAATAGAATAGAAGTATGCAGTGGCATAACAACATCTCTGACGTTGATAACAAACCAAACCGTTTAAAAATCGGTTGAAAATTGAGCAAGTTATGGTCATTTAACCCTTGTGCTGCCTTCGGGTCACATGACCCAAAGGTTCATAACGAACCATCGTTGTGTTTACCCAATTTTACCCAATACAAAAACAAATAAAAATAAATTTATTTTAACCTTTGCAATGTGGGGGGTCTGAGACAGCCCAACGGTTAAAAGAAAATGCTTCACTTTGTTTTAAACGGTTTGGTTTGCTATCAACGTCAGAGATGTCGTTATGCCACTGCATACTTATGAATAATTATGTTATTTTTTTACAAATAGAATAGAAGTATGCAGTGGCATAACAACATCTCTGACGTTGATAACAAACCAAACCGTTTAAAAATCGGTTGAAAATTTAGCAAGTTATGGTCATTTAAAAAGTACATGCAGCACCAACACAATGTTATGGGTGAGCGAGTTGACTGTAGCAAGATGGCTGCCATGTGCGGACGTTCGACTCCGTTGTCCGGCAACGCGGACGAGACATCTACCCTTTATATATATCTATGGTTCCGATGCAGTGAGTGTTGAATGTGTCGAGACAGTATCGACACCGTAGTACCGAGCGGTCCATCACTAGTAGCGTAGAAGATCCCTGTGCAGTTCGACCCTCGACACATTTGCGTGAACCATTTCACCAAGGACAGTTTTGAAAACCTGGGGTTAAGTTAATGCAATTAACCCATTAATCATCGGTACAGGTCCGCGGACTGGTACCGACAGTTGGGGAAGTTTTCTCTGTATGAGGAAAACTTCTTGGGGTCCAAAAGGGCAAGGAACATGAGTTTTTCATGATCCTTGAACCTGTTTCTCAGTTGAGTGAGAATCAGGGCTGGACTGGCCATCTGGCATACCGGGCATTTTCCCGGTGGGCCGACGCACTTTTGGGCCGAATCGCCAAAATAATTTGGTCCGGCCCATAAAGAACTGACAGCGGCCCGGCCCATTGTTTTTTGTTTTTTTTTGGTCAGGCCGGCCCATAAGAGAACTGACAGCGGCCCATTGGTTAATTTTCTTTATTGGCACTGGCCTGACCCAATCAAATCCAGGAACCCCCTTCCCCTGATTCATCGCCTCCCGCAGGCCCTGAGACACGAGCTGTTGGCTAATGCTTATGCTGGTTTAGCATCGTTAAAGTTTAGCATCGCTAAAATGTAGAAACGACCACCAAGCGCAAGGAAGACGCAGAAAAGTTAAGGGAGAAAAAGATAAAAAATCTACAGACGAATGCCACAAAATGTGCAAACATTTCGAACATGTTTGGGGGGGCTTTAGCTGCTTCAACATCAGCATTACCTGTAGAGGAAGGAGGAGAGGTGGCTGGCTCAGAGAGGCAGAAACATACTGACAGGGTCAGGGAAGAAGCCGAGGAGGAGGAGAGTGATAGGAGCGAGTGAGGAAAAGATGGAAGAAAGAGTAGTTGACGACGTGGTAAGGAGTAGGCAAATTAACTCTCAGGAAGGGAGGGAGGCTGTGTGTGTGTGTTATGTGCGCCTTATGTCGTAACTACAAAAATCCAATAACATGAATAATACTGAATGAAGTACTGAAGGGGAAGATTATGGGAATATAACACGCAAAATAAATGATCTATCTAGCTAAATTGGAGGACACAGTACTACTAGGTTACCCTATTTTAACCACTGCGGCCACCAAGCATGGGTAAAATGGTATCAAAAGGTATCTGTATGGTAATAATCCAGTGTTGTTCAGAGGGCCATGCAGCTTTCCACTGTTACTTGCACTTCAGTATGGACAATTGTGTACTATATGGCCTCCAAATCGTCAATAAAAAGTGAGTGAATACACTGCTTCTCTTGTATTGATGCTCTTTTCCAGGGCATATACTACTCTCAGCAAAAAATACTATAAAGTACCATACATATACAAATCATAACTATAAGAATTAATAAATTATTTAGTGTAAGATCAACAGATAAGTCTTGAGACCCCTCTTGAAGGATCCAAAACTATCACATGAACGCAGAACACTAGGCAACTCATATCATAGAATGCACGCATATTTTAAGAGGACTGTCTGCAGGGAATGTGTCTGACCAATCACGGTGGGTGTGGGCCGCCTGGGCCAAAAATGCCAGGGCCGATTTGTTGTCCCAGTCCAGCCCTGGTGAGAATGTTGTCCAGGATTTCACTGTGTAGCTACTAGTACGCTGCGTGCACATCTCCAACTCTCCGTGCCCTGCGCCCGCTGGGAACCCCGACTTCGCGCACAGTGTCCTCATAGATGGAGTCAAATTTGGCCTTTTCTCTCGCTGTGGTGCTGCAAAAGTCCTTGATGCTGGACAAACAGAATTGCATGTCATACTCCTTATTCTGCAAGATCCTAAAGAGCACGTCGGAGTATGCGAACACGGAGTTGAATGTGGCGAGGAGAAAGCAGAACTCGAAGCCTGTCAGCAGTGCAATGTATCCATCAGCGCTGTGTACAACATCATCATCAAAATCATTGTAGTTGTCAACAATTAATTCAAAGAGCTCCAATAGTTCTTCTCTTTGCTCATACACAGTGCAAACCAAACGTGATGAAAAGTTCCACCGTGTTGGAGTTACTCTGGGCAGTCTTCGCTGGCATATTTCATCCAGGAGTTTCGTGCGTTTGGCTGACTTTGAGAAAAGGCTGCGAGGCCACTTAGGTGGGAGAATTTTTTTTTGCACTCTTTGATTTTAGCAGCACTTTGAGACATGACGAGGTTCAGAGAGTGCGCATAACAGTGAACGAAGAGAGCTTGTGGTATTTTTTGCTTTATTTTAGCTTGGACCCCATTCAGTCCAGAAGCCATGACTGCAGCGCCATCGTAACACTGGGCAATTACCTTATTGGTGCAGGCACAGTCCGCCAGAAACTCCAAAACTTGACCGGCTATGGCTTCTGCGCGCTTATCACCACTGACATCACCAAACTGGAAAAAGCGCTCCTTCACACCACCGTCAGTGGTGTAACGCAGGACATATGACATCTGAGCGTTGTTACTTACATCAGTTGTCTCGTCTACCATAACGGAGACAAAAGGTGTGTTCCTCACCTCCTCCCTCATTGCTTCGGTCATTACATCTGCCACCGATTGAATCAGGTCATTCTGAATTTTGCTGGAGGTGCCGATGAAAACAGTGGCAGAATCCAGATGACAGCGCAGAGGGCTGTCATGCCCCGCCAAAAACTCCAGCAACTCCAAGTAGTTCCCCTTGTTTTCCGAATCTTTACTCTCATCATGTCCTCGAAATGCCAGCTCTTGCTTTCCAAGAAATGTGACGACATCGATGAGACGTTTCAGGATCTCTCTGTTCTGCCTGACCTTGTTGTTGTGGGCCGTAGTATGATTACGGCGCTGCTCATCTAGCTGAAGATCAACTCTTGTGTGTGATTTGTAAGGCTGACAAATCCGCCGCTGACCCACGTGGATGACTTGTCAGTTGTAAAAAGTAAACAACTCCAGCAGTACAGCTTGTTTGTTTTCTTACAGCCAGTCATCCATGGATATCTCTGATAATTGTCGGTCTTGAAATGCCTTTCCACTTTCTTAACCTTTTCTTTTAATTCCAGTTCTGGAGTTGGTCTTCCGTTTTTTATTATTTCAAGTTTTTCTGTGAAAGGCCGCCTTGAAAAAGGCGATGCTATCAAGCTAGCCACAACGTCACTATCGTCTTCTGCCATTTAACTCTGTCTCTCAACCGCTCTCACCACTCTGCAGAGATTTGGACTTCATGAAGGCCTACGATCTTTTGTTTTTTTCCCGCCCACTTGAAATCAAAGCGTGATTGGTCGATTTGCCCGTCACTCTTCACACCAAAACACATATCTTGGCCTTCCCCGGGATTCGTGAAGTCCTAACCAATGAATTAGCCAGCTAACTGGGCCTCAATAGAGACGGACGATTCTGATTGGATAACATGTTTTCAGGACATGAACTTGACAGTAAGCTTAACTTTAGAACATAGATGAGAGAAAATGTATTAAATGTATTGTATTAAATTAAATGAGATAGACATAGACAAAAACTTTAAAATAAAATACTTTATTATTAGTATTATTAGCATTAAATGTATTATTATTATTTATTTTTTAGGCCTTCCCTGAAGGCGTAGAATGCCCTGAAGGTTCCCCACTGATGCATGTTTGTCCAGATCTATTTTTCAGCAAGATAGCTAGAGCTAACTGAAGCTGAGTTGAATTACGATAGTTTGTTTGCTAAGCTGTAATGCTAACGTTACCCACCTAAGTCGATCCTGTTTGCTTCGACAACAGAAGTGGAAACAACTAACTAACGTAATCATTTCAAATGATATCTAGTCAATCTGTTGAAAACAGTGCTGTGTAGAAACAATAGATTTATTTGAACGTTTTTATTTCAAGTCTCCACCTTCGATGTTTCAGTGAGTGCTGTTGGCTGTGTTGCGTCTTTGCTCCGCAGCTTCACTCGTTGTAGACCAACCAATCAGCGCGCAGCTCATCTATATATTCATGAGCATACCATAAAAGAAGAAAACCTAGCGTTTTTTCCCGGAACAAATTCACTGGAAGCATCAGGGGGCATAGAACAGCACCCAGGCCATTTTCAGCCCAACCAATGTTACATACCCTATTCGGAGACCTTAAGGAACAGTATGAAATACCCCCCAAAAATAGTCAATAACCCCTTTAATACTGTTCATAACAAAACCAGCATGAAGAAACGTGTTTACGGATATGCTTTTTTGTTACCTCGCATTGCTTTTTTATTTATTGGTGATCCCGCTGCTGTGGCCTCATGTGTTTTTTCGCTCCTCCACCTCGCCTACAAGTATTTCAATGTCAGTGTCTGAGAAGTTGCGTCTTTTCTTTCTTTTCCCTCCTGACGCCATGATTCAACGTAACGCAACATAAGAACAATCGCATGCCAGGGCCATTAATATACTGGATTAGCATTCATGAGGTGCTTTGCATTGACCATTTATGGTTAAAAACGGGCGTGTTCATGGCGGGGTAAAATGCTGATACACGTACGCACACTTGTGGGTAATCTGTGATTTATAAAGGGAACATTGCTTACACGTGTGCGTACCTAGGGTTTAATAAATCAGATTTTTGGGGGGCGTACACCATTTTAGGCTTTTGGGCGTACGTAGACATTTCAATCAGGAGAGACCTGGGATGAGTGAAAGATGTTTATTACAGACTAATAAATGTACTATGGTGTTTGGAGCTTGAACCCCACGGGGAATTATATAGATCAACGGGCGCCTGCCCAACGCCCGAAGAAGAATCCCCCACGGAGTCCAGACACTGGTGGCGGTGGCGGCAGCCGACGACCAATCGAGCCGAAGACTGAGACAGGAACCGGGCGGCGACGGGGTGGTGGAGGGTCGCGCACTTGATAGCATGGACAAACTACACAGGGAGAGAATCATATTTAAAGGCACGGATCATGTGACACCATTAATTGATAGCGGGAGCGCTAATCGACCTGAACCCTAGTGACCGCCCGACCAGGGAACAGGGGGAAGGTAGGGCGTTCTTAGCGGGGGGAGTGAGAAGTGTACACTACGATAAAGCCCGAGTGCAGAGATCGGTCTTGCCTGACTGAACTTGCGCAAGCTTCATTTAGTAAGAATCCTACGCACAGTTTTATAAATGAGACCCCAGGTCTGCACTAAAGAGAAACAATGTTGGAATTAATTGAGCATGAAGACATGAGAAGAGGAAAGCAGGTTAGAAGGAGAGAAGAGAAGAAGGCTCTAGAAAGATATTGGGGTGGAGTGGGGTTGGAGGGGTGGGTAGGGGTGCGGTGGTTGTGACTAACACAGGCTCTCCCTACTTCACATCTATTCACTTACACTCACACACACACATGTACACACATTTTTGCTTGTAGTTGTCCATCGAGGCCAATGATGACGTCCACTTCTGACTTCAACGGCCTAAATAGGGGCTGCTCAGTCACACAGTGTGCTGCCGAGATCAGCTGCCACTCAGTCCCACCTGATAGTGACCAATGCCCTGTGCCGCTGACGTGCAGGGTTCTGACTAGAAGCTCCCAGTCTATTAAACCTGCTCCCATCGCCAGTTGCCCCAACACCGCCAGTCTTCAACCAGATGTGGATCCAGAGAGTATACACCGTGGTCAGAGGTGGATACCTGCACAAAGAGATTATTTAGGGTGTCGTTGGAGGCGCGCTATCCCCAGTAGCACTATCTTCGCCATGGTGAGGTAAATCTGGTGGCATGGGTGAACCCTGGACGACCAGTTCCCCATCCAAGCTGCAGGAGGCTGCCGGGTCCTGGCTCTATTTAGGCCCGCCTATTGCGCGCCGCCAGTGCATTGCTTTTCTGTCGGGGTCTGCTCCCTTAGCCTTGCCTCGAGAGGTTAACCCACAAGGCAGGGGGGCTATTTACCCATAGTTGGAGCGGTGGTTGACGGGTGCCAGGGCGTGTCCATCTTGTGGTGGGCGCCTGCACACCACATCTCTGGGGCCCAATGCTGCTCCGAGATCCCCTGCAGTTTAGCCTGGGACCGTGGGGTACCCAGTTACCATGTGTGGCCGCGAGGAGGCACTGCAGGAGTCTTGGTGGTGGAGAGGCTATGTACTGGCAGAGGACACTCTCGGCTCCTCTTTTCAACCCCTATAAGGGAGCTAGCCAGCGGCGGTAGCTGAAAGCAGAGAGTTGCAAGCAGAGGGCAGCATGCAGCATGCACTAACTACAAGCACTTCTACACTACTGCACTAGATGCTTCACACACACCCTGTGTGTACATACAGCCAGAAGGCACACACACACACCTGTGTAGACACATACACCATCACTCACACACATACACATCACCTAACTAGGTTCTAGTCTCTTGGGAGGTAATTCCACAGAAAGGCGATGGGATCACGGTCTCAACCCTATCCCATCCCTGCTTACACACACACACACACATAAACTGCCCTGTCCCATCCTGTCCAACATTACCTTTTCAATATAGGCACCAGATTGAGGGCAAGGGAATGTACTGTATACACAAACACACTCACCACATACACATTCTATTTCTGTTTACATGTCATGGTTCTGTCTTGAATAATAAGTGCTTGGTTATACGTCTGCAGAACCTGGTAGTACTCTGGGTAGATTAGCCTCAGGCTAGGGGTGGAAACAAACACACATAAAAATATGCAAACAGGCACACCTAACAGCATATGCTGTATATGATGGACCAGGGTTGACCTATGTGTTTGCAGATATAATGGGTTTTACACATAGCCCCAATGTATTTTAGTGTGCAGTGCATGGATTCAGAAATGACATTTATGTGCGAGTTTGTGTTTGGATCCAGTGACATACAGTACAATACTGTATATATACAGTATATCATACAGTCTGACTATTGAAATGGTAACCGTCTGTTTCACCTCTACTGCTTTAATGGTGCCCATAATAGCAGTTCCCTGTCCCTTACCCTCTCCATATCATGGCTGAGCAGTTGATTGTGTCTGTGCATGTGACTGGGCATGTTGGTGCTGTCATTTTGCTCCTCTGATTCCTAAGCTCAGAGTTCGTACATACTGCTCTCTCGTCTCCACGATTGTCAGGGTTTGCTGAATGTGTAAGAATCTCTTGTTCCTAAGGAGCTGGAAAAGAGGAGGAGGAGGTGGTGGAGAAGGAGGAGGAGAGAGGAGGATGGGTAGGAGAGAGGAGGATGGGTAGGAGGAGGAGGAGGAAGGATGGGAGGAGGAGGGAGGAGGATGTGTAGAGGAAGATGGGTAGGAGGAGGATGGGTAGGAGAAGGAGGAAAGGTAGGAGGAGGAGGAGAAAGAGGGATTTAGGAGGAGGAGGAAGAGGGGTAGGAGGAGGAGGAAGATGGGTAGGAGGAGGATGGGTAGGAGGAAGATGGGTAGGAGGAGGGGTAGGAGTAGGAGGATGGGTAGGAGGAGAAGGAGGAGGAGGAGGGGTAGGAGGAGGAGGATGGGTAGGAAGAGGAGGAGGATGGGTAGGAGTTGGATGGGTAGGAGGAAGATGGGTAGGAAGAGGAGGAGGATGGGTAGGAGTTGGATGGGTAGGAGGAAGATGGGTAGGAAGAGGATGTGTTACAGCGGTGGCTATAGCGGACCCAAGCGCACAACACAGACACAGGATGGGGAGGAGGGTTCCAGGGTGTTAAATGAGAATTACAATAATGGTGGGGTTGGCAGGACAATTTCCAGGCGGACACGGGCAGGGTGGGTCAGGCAGGTTGGCAGGCAAGCAGGGGGATCTTGGAAACACAGGGAAAATAAACACGAAAGGTTAGCAAGGCAAAAAACACTTGCAAAACTCAAAGGGAGCTTTATCTACCGCTGCCGAGAAGGGTTTACTACCAAGGGAGACGAAACAACAATTTGAATGACAGGAAAACCAGGGTTGAAATATTGTGGGACTGATGAGTTGATGGGAGACAGGTGCAGAGACCGGGAGAATGTGGAGTGATGTAATCGGGGCCGGAGACCGTGGCGACACCCACGGAGAGAGACAGAAACATGGGATGGGAGGATGAGTAGGAAGAGGACAGCTATGAGGGAATGACGTGAAGGTAGATGATGGGTAGGGGGAGGAGGGATGAGGAGAAAGAGTAGAGGGAGATGAAGGGTGAAGGAGAAGCTGCAAGCTTGTGTCCTAGATAGATCAGTAAACTAAGGAGTAAACTGGGATGATGCTGAGAGACGGTGTGCAGACATAGACAGGCCTGGAGTGATGTTTGTGTGTGTGCGTGTTTGTGCCTGCATGTGTATGTTGTCTCATAGGGCGTACTGGAATGTGTGTATCGACCAGGGGACGTCAGGGTGTGATTAGTCTGAGATATCACACTCTCTGGTGTATTATATATATATTTATATATTATACTGTGATAATATATATTTAGAAATAGCACGACTCATATTTTTCTCAGCAGCTGAGCACAGACATACACAAATGCACACACACACATGTACAGGCTGGCACACACACATTACACAGCGCCGTTCTGTTGTTCCTCTCTACAAGTAGATTGATAGTGAGCTGGAGGCGTTAAAGTCTATTTATGTAGGAGAGGAATCAGAAAACATCTTCAACGTGTTGTCTCATCTAATGGGATTAGGCAAGCAGTTTACACTGCAGTGACATAAAGATACACACTGATAACACACAGATAACCCTCCAACAACTCATTACGCTTTGTAAGGGTGTGTCTGCGTATGCGTAAAGTGTTATTAAAATGATCTAGTAGCTTGTGTGTGTTTGTGACATAGTGTGTGCACATTGGTCAGGGTTTGACTAATGAGCAGAGGGAGAGGGAGTGCAGATCAGCAGACCTGCAGTAGCACTAACAGTTACATTAGGAGCAGCAGTAGTTCTAGCAAGAGCATCAGGAGCAGCAGTAGTTCTAACAGGAGCAGCAGTGGTTCTAGCAGGAGCAGCAGGAGGAGCAGTAGTTCTAACAGGAGCAGCAGTGGTTCTAGCAGGAGCAGCAGGAGGAGCAGTAGTTCCAACAGGAGCAGCAGGAGCAGCAGTAGTTCTAACAGGAGCAGCAGTAGTTCTAGCAGGAGCAGCAGTAGTTCTAACAGGAGCAGCAGTAGTCCTAACACAAGTAGCAGTACCAGCAGTAGTTCTAACAGGAGCAGCAGTAGTTCTAGCAGGAGTAGCAGGAGCAGCAGTAGTTCTAACAGGAGCAGCAGTAGTCCTAACACAAGTAGCAGTACCAGCAGTAGTTCTAACAGGAGCAGCAGTAGTCCTAACACAAGTAGCAGTACCAGCAGTAGTCCTAGCAGGAGCAGCAGTAGTTCTAGCAGCAGGAGCAGCAGTAGTTCCAGCAGGAGCATCAATGGTTCTTATCTTAGTAGTATTAGTGCTACATGCATTGGTGCAAAAAGAGAAAAACGTTGGAGAAAGCATTCTATTGTCTGGGGGAGCAGGGAGAGGAGATTAGGTGTCTTTGTGTGTGTGTGTGTGTATGTGAGTGTGTGTGTGTGTGTGTGCAAGCTTGTGTCCTAGATAGATCAGTAAACTGAGGAGTAAACTGGGATGATGCTGAAAGAGGGTGTGCAGACATAGACAGGCCTGGAGTGATGTGTGTGTGTGTGTGTGTGCATGCATGTGTATGTTGTCTCATAGGGCTTACTGGAATGTGTGTATTGATCAGGGAACGTCAGGGTGTGATTAGTCTGAGATATCACACTCTTTGATCTGAGATGCACATCAATCCTGAGACCAGGTCTCACACTGTTGATAGAGTATGTTTTAGACTTATGTCCCATTGAGGAGAGGAGAGAGAAGAAGAAAGGAGGGGAGGAAAGGACATCGGATGAGGAAAGAAGAGAAGCCTTTGGGATAGGAAAGGAGATACGTTGAGGGAGACGAGTCATTCTGTTTTATGATCATCCAATGCCCCCGAGGAGACCAGCTTTCTGGATGAAGTCATTCTTGTTTGTGGCAATCTTTCCCTCTACCATATCCTAATTCTCTGTGGATGGTCTTGACCGTAACACAATACTGTAAGACATTTTCTCCCAGGCGTGTCGCTCTAAGTCCTGGTATAGCTTTGCAGCTGCATTTAAAGACTATCGTGTACAGTGTTCATACATGAACTATGCATTCGGAATCTTCCATCCATGCCAGAGTCAAAAAACAATTGTACTGTAATTGTATGATGTTGTGTGCAAACAAGCTGGCTAAATGAGAAGTTAGAAGTTTAACTGCTAGCCATGGAGAAGAGGTGGAAGGAAGAAGGATCAAGTGAAAGTGAGAAATACAATTTCTAAATGATGAGGGGTGAAGAAAGACCTCCCACACAAACACACATATATACATATATATAGTTATACAGTAAGAGAGAGATACAAATAGAGGTAGAAAAGGTAGAGGCGCACATCAAAAGTGAAGGGTGAATCATAAAAGCTACCTGACCTATTTGAGCCATCTAATGTCATGTTGCATTGTTAATGCTGAAATACACATAGAAGAATAAAACACAGGTCTCACTGATGCACTCAACCCCCCCCCCCCCCCCCCGACACGTACACGTTGTTGCACATACTCACTCAAATACTTCATCACTCATAGACACACACACACACATATACCCCTTCCCCTGACCGCCTGCCTTTATATGCCAGCTTCCAGCGCGTCCACACAGCCTCAAGAATAGCAGGAAGTGTAAGATATTCCTTAGTGATCGTGCCATCGTCTCCGCGGCAACCACTTGCCCTTTCAAACCGCAGCAGGATCGATTTGAAGTTTACGACACAAGCGACACAAAACACACACAGAACAAGTCGCAGAATATGAATGTAACAAAGACTTGTTAGTATTGCTTGGGGCCCTGATACTCCCTAGTCTAATGCACCACCATCTAACAGCAAGGTTGTGTGTTTGTGCTGGTTGTGTGAGGCATGGAACTGCACTCTGTTGTTACTTCTTAAAAGAAGAAGGAAAGGAGAGCAAAAGAGGAGGAGAGGACAGGAGAGGAGAGGAAAGGGTGGATTTAAGTATCGAAGAGTCAAGGAATAGAGGTAAGCAGGGGTGAGAGAAGGATAGGAGGAATACAAAGGGTAGAATTGGGCTCTCATCACAAGGACATGTGTCCTGAGGGCTGTTACATGCTCCAGGTGACAGAGCTGTATAAGAACCCATGGCACCATAACTACACCAGGGATGACAGGAAGGAGAGAGGGGAAGAAAGACAGAAATGATATCATAGTGGAAGGGCACAGGTTAACTGAAGGAGAGACCCACCAAAAAAGGAGAGAGCATAGGTTATGTTTATCGAGTGAGTCCAGCTGAGTGCTGTACTGTAAACTAGTGGTCTGTAAGGGCATTGCGTGCAAGCAAGTGGTGGGAGAAAAAGAGATGAGGTGAGGGGTGGGATAGGTAAAGGGGAGGGTGGGAGAGATGGAAGACAATGGGAGGGGGGATGGATGGAGGTAGAGGATAAAGGAAAGAGGAGGGGTGTGGGAAGAAGAGAGGAGGGGAGAAGAGGGGATGGGAGGAAGGGACGTGGAGGGGAGGTGGAGAGGAGGGGTCGGGTGGGGAAAGGAGGGGAGGGGGGAGAGAGAGGCAGTGAAGTTAAGAGGACTCAGAGGATTCAGGCTCCAGTGAACGGAGGCTTATGTCTAATAATCAGCAGGGATGGACTCAGCACAGGTCCTCTGAGACATGGAGGAGGGAGGGGGGTGAAAGAGAGGGGGCCCAAGTGAGAGTAGTTACAGAGTGGGGAAAAATATCACATTGTTTTAAAGCTGTAAACATGAGTACCATTTTACATTGAATAGCTGTGAAAATCAGGTGAAATGCTGACTTCAGTTATCTAATCATTGAAAGCTCAAGGCCATGTTTGCAACCAGAGGCTGACTGCTAGGTACAGTAGAAGATATTCCCAAGGCATGTTTTTCTGTGTTCAGTTCTTTCCTTTCCTTTCAACACATTGTACATTGAAACAGGAGGAATGAGAAAGGGAGAAAGTTGGCTGGGTAGCAAGCCAGAAAGAAAGCCATTACATCAAATCTGCCTCAAGCTCAGCTATATTACTGGTTTCTGGTTGCTTTATTGCAGGACATTGTTTGAAGTTGTCATGGTTTTGCAGGAAGATTTTCATCTCATGTAGCTTTCTGCCAAACTGGTTAAATTACCTGTTCTGCTACTGTGGTTTGACAAAATATTCTGCCTCACCATAGAGAAATGTATACATTGTGCTGATGTCAAAAATAACAAGGACAATCAACACTGTAGATACTGTAGGGCTGGGTGTGACCCTGCACCCACCTCTCATATGCTAAATTCTGGAGTTGCTGGATGGAGTCTCTACTTGATGGATCTCACATCTCATTGCGTAACTTACTGTCGCATTGCTAGTCATATGTTGATAAGGTTCAAGATGTGGTGTGATTGGTTGTTCTTGGGTATAAAGGGAATTGTGAAGCATTGTTCTTTGGATTCTTCATTTCCTGAGGCCTTCTCCTCAGCTCTGGCTTGTCCTACTCCTTCTCCTTCCTCACCTATTGCTTTCTCTCTGATTTACTAATCATGGTAGAGTAGGTAAGAGTTCACCTTCATTTTGTAACATATTTGCCTTGTAATTGATTTCATTCATTTGCAATGTTATTAAATGTATATTTTAATTCAACATTACTTTCACCATTCTTGCTCTGATTTAACCCATACGGCCCTATCTTGCACCCGGCGCAATTGACTTTGTCAACGATGCAAGTATTATTCCAGGTTTGTACTCGACGCAAAGCAGACTTTTCCCTCCACAGACGCACGTCGGTAAATTAGGGAATGACCTTGCGCTCCCGGGGGCGGTTCAGTGAAAAAAGGAGGCGTGTTCTGGCGCAAACGTTCCCTGGTGCTATTTTGCAGTTTCAGAAAAACAATTCCGCCACAGACCAGGAAAAACATAGTCTAAAGTCAATGCTGCGTTATTCAGATGCTATTTTAAGGTTGCATGCTTGGCCTGTGCGTACTGCTGGCGAGGCCAGGGTCTTCTTCCTGCGAAGCCACGTTACATTGTTTTGATTTATTGTATGGCTGTGTTACAATTTACGGTAACACTTTATAATAAGTCAACGCTTTTTGGCATTTACAAAGTGTTAACTAATAGGTAGTTAACCCTTTATAAAACATTTTGAAACATTAACAATACATTATTAAATAGTTAATAAGCTTATTATTAAATGCTATGTTAATCATTCATAAACACTGTTAAACATTATGGATGTGATTCATAATACAATTCATAAGGTGTTTGATAACTGCATTACCATACTTTATAGACAGCTTGTTAATATAGTTGCAAACCAGTAGTTTATAATCTGTTAATGGTACATGAGCTGGTATAGAAAGCATTAGCAAATGGTGAACAAACCATTTACATTACCTTTACAAAGCCTGAGTAAACTAGAGAGGGTACAATTTCTGGGGAAATTGTAGGGTGTGCTTGCTTGCGTCGGTTGGACAGGGGTCCGTTTTTTAATGACATTTTTACAACTGATATTTCTGTATTTTATATAGAAATGCATAATTATTATTTATAGGCAGGCTCATCGTTGAATCAAAACGAATAAATTTGGCAGACCGGTGTACAAATTGACCTAATCTCTATGACTTAAACGTCCTTTTAAGTTTTTCCCTTCTCGTGATATTTTCATGCATTTAGCCTACTCATTGCATTCATTCATTAATAAAGAACCCCCTTTGAAGATTATTCTACGACGTTACCCGGCAGTAGAAGATGGAATCGCGATTCAAACAGTACCATCTGCTAACTGAAAATATGCCCCCCAAAACATAAATAAGCTTGACATTTATTTAGTGGAAAATCGCTCATTCATAAAAAGCTCACTGGTAGCGATCATTGTAAGGTAACAACGCAAAATGCGATATAGCCCTGTGTGGAGAAGCTGCCCCGGTAAATTCTACTACTACGGTACAGTACTAGACTACTGCTGTGTTCGTCTCGGTAGCGATTGCATTGGTTGAATTCGATTAAACGTTCCGTTGTACGGTTTAGGCTGAAATTAATTATTTTCATGAACAGATTGACAAAGTTTAGGCTGTGGCAATGAAGTTCAGGTTAGTAGTTAGATAGACTTTTGATTTAAGTAAGGGGAGTGCCGAACATTTTCTGTCGCCGTTTGACTTCCTAAACAGCTGTGTACTGTATGTTAGATGTTTTTGTCGTGTGTCTCGCGTAGGCTACAGCGTTGCAGCGTTGCAGTGATACACTGGATTGAAACCACAGGTAATGATAATTTCACCCACAAATCGTTTACTTGTAATCTAATGTCATAATAAATCCTACAACGAAAATGTATATGTGAGGAATGTTTATTTTTAACGATTGAAAACAGATACATCATAGACCACTGTAGTATGTGTTGCCCGGGCAACAGAGGCTAATGTCATGATGCTAATATGATGAAATAATGAAATAGTAGACTACCGTTTCCGAAAGTAGATGTGGGCTTACTTCCTTAATTGGGTGTGCTCAAGCCTTCGGCGAGAGCACAACCTTTGTTCTCTCACATATATATTATTATTATTTTTTTTTAAATTTCTTTTTGCCCCCCTAAAACTCAGTCAATATTTGGCCTACATAGACAACTTAGGTGTCAAAAGTTTCGTCTTGGTAGCGATTGAGTTGCTTGTATTGGAATTTACGTTCCGTTGCATGGTTTGGGCTTAAGTTAAGTTTTTGTGGCGAAAAGTGAAGCTAACGGTGGCTAATTTGCTAGCCACAGTCACTGACGTTACTAACGTCACTACGTCACTAACGTCACGAAAACACGCGTGACTACCTTTGGCAGAACATTCGTTTCGCATCTGTTAACTTGGGGGATAGCTAGGCTAACTATAGCTTTACTGCAAGGCAGCTGCAGAAACGCCACAAGCAAAGAGGCCAGGGTGATAACTATTTACTCATTTTACTTTGTGATATGACACACAATTGTGATGTGTAATGTACAGTATAAGCTGATATTATTAAGGAAGTACATCTACTTTCGGAAACAGTAGTCTACTATTTCACTGAAGTATTAGCATCATGACATTAGCCTGTGTTGCCCGGGCAACACATACTACAGTGGTCTATGATGTAGCGTTATCTGTTTTCAATCGTTAAAATAAACATTCCTCACATATACATTTTCGTTGTAGGATTTATTCTGACATTAGTAAACGATTTGTTGGTGAAATTACCATTACCTGTGGTTTCAAACCAGTGTAGCCCACTGCAACGCTGTAGCTTACGCGAGACACACGACAAAAACATCTAACTTACACAGCTGTTTAGGAAGTCAAACGGCGACAGAACATGTTCGGCACTCCCCTTACTTAAATCAAAAGTCTATCTAACTACTAACCTGAACTTCATTGCCACAGCCTAAACGTTGTCAATCTGTTCATGAAAATAATTAATTTCAGCCTAAACCGTACAACGGAACGTTACATCCAATTCAACCAACGCAATCGCTACAGTACCAAGACGAACACAGCAGTAGTCTAGTACTGTACCGTAGTAGAATTTACCAGGGCACCTTCTCCACACAGGGCTATATCGCATTTTGCGTTGTTACTGACAATGGTCGCTACCAGTGAGCTTTTTATCAATGAGCGATTTTCCACTAAATAAATGTCAAGCTTATTTACGTTTTTGGGGGCATATTTTCAGTTAGCAGATGGTACTGTTTGAATCGCGATTCCATCTTCTACTGCCGGTAACGTCGTAGAATAATCTTCAAAGGGGGTTCTTTATTAATGAATGAATGCAATGAGTAGGCTAAATGCCTGAAAATATCACGAGAAGGGAAAACTTAAAAGGACGTTTAAATCATAGAGATTAGGTCAATTTTTACACCGCTCTGCCAAATTTATTCGTTTTGATTCAGCTATGAGGCTGCCTCTTGCAGGGGAAATGAGAAGACATCTATTTCATTCTACACTTCACTCGTATTTTGAGTTGTAAATGAGCAGCAACAAATATATGCTTTTAAATCTATGTAATCTTTATAAATAATAAGTATGCATTTTTATATAAAATATACAGAAATACGGACCCCTGTGCAACCGATGCAAGCAAGCACACCCTACAATTTCCCCAGAAATTGTACCCTCTCTAGTAATATCAGCTAATATTGTACATTACACATCACAATTGTGTGTCATATCACAAAGTAAAATGAGTAAATAGTTATCACCCTGGCCTCTTTGCTTGTGGCGTTCCTGCAGCTGCCTTGCAGTAAAGCTATAGTTAGCCTAGCTATCCCCCAAGTTAACAGATGCGAAACGAATGTTCTGCCAAAGGTAGTCACGCGTGTTTTCGTGACGTTAGTGACGTAGTGACGTTAGTAACGTCAGTGACTGTGGCTAGCAAATTAGCCACCGTTAGCTTCACTTTTCGCCACAAAAACTTAACTTCAGCCTAAACCATGCAACGGAACGTAAATTCCAATAGAAGCAACTCAATCGCTACCAAGACGAAACTTTTGACACCTACGTTGTCTATGTAGGCCAAATATTGACTGAGTTTTAGGGTGGCAAAAAGAAATAAAAATAATAATAATGATAATAATATATATGTGAGAGAACAAAGGTTGTGCTCTCGCCGAAGGCTTGAGCACACCCAATAACTAACAACATATTAACTTATGTCTTTAATTAATGTACGCCAAGTCGAATACATGATGTATACTAATACTTAGCAGATGTCTTAACAACTATTTTATAAACACTTACTAATGATGCAACTTGTGATTAGTAATGCAAGTTATAAAGCATTTACTAACTGTTAGTTAAGGCTTTTGTGTTATTTATTAAGGTATTCTTGTCCATTCTCAAACCTCACATTCACAAAGGTATCGTAACAACTATTTTATAAACACTTACTAATGATGCAACTTGTGATTAGTAATGCAAGTTATAAAGCATTTACTAACTGTTAGTTAAGGCTTTTGCGTGACCTAATCTAAAGTGTGAACTATCTCTGCCTTATTAAACATTTATAAGTTATTTATTAAGGTATTCTTGTCCATTCTCAAACCTCACATTCACAAAGGTATCGTAACAACTATTTTATAAACACTTACTAATGATGCAACTTGTGATTAGTAATGCAAGTTATAAAGCATTTACTAACTGTTAGTTAAGGCTTTTGCGTGACCTAATCTAAAGTGTGAACTATCTCTGCCTTATTAAACATTTATAAGTTATTTATTAAGGTATTCTTGTCCATTCTCGAACCTCACATTCACAAAGGCTGAACATACGTTTCTCAAAAGGAAACAGACACAACACAATGTGATACACAAAATTACTATTTTATTGAAGTAATGACAGGCATGTGTCTTACTAACTACTTAGCTCTACTAGCCGAGAGTGACAGCGGTCGATACGTTAAAACCTCAGTTTGATATTTCCCGGCATGACTGAACGGTCGAGGTTAGTAAGTTGTTTATTATATGGCATTTTTAGCTCTTTTCATTTAAAACATGTAGTTTTGTTCAGCTCTACTCGTGTTCTCACGGTGTTTCAGGTGTTAGCACCTAGCAACCAATCTGAAATCTGAGCAACCAAACCTAGCAATCTGCCTAGCGCTTGTCGTTTATCTCTCTGTGTTCACACTTTTCTGCTCTTTTAGAAAGTTAAGAATTTCCTCGTCGCTGTTGATGTCTTCATTGTCATCTGGATAGTAAAACTCCTCGATCTCGCTCATTTTGAAGATGACATCAGCGGAGGGCAATAAGAATACGTATCAGACCGCAGATGAGGTCAATACGCGCATAGATATATATAAAGACTTAATACGCGGCTGGCATGACTACCCATTAGCCAATCAGAACGCTCGTACTGTTGTTGCAATTGAACCAATATGCTGTTCTTATTGATTCAGAAGACGTTCTCAAAAGAGTTGTTGATATGTTGCCTTGGAGATGTAGTGACGTCACCAGTACAAGTGCAGCTGATTGCTCTGACAAGATGGCGTCTGCTCCAGATTCGCCGTGTTTGATTTGGGATCTTCCCACGTATTGTTGTAGTATATAAGAAACCAAATGTTTACTCTTCGACAGGTCAGCAAACGCTTTGTCGCCTCAATTTGTTAAAACGATTTGTTTGTAAACCTCGACCTACGATCTGGGTTAACAAACGTTTTAACAAATCTCTGCTTTCAAAGGCGTTTGCAGACCTGTCGAGGAGTAGCTAAACATTTGCAGTTTATTACAGCCATTTTTGGAAAATAAAATACAGCTTCGGGTAACCAACTTTTATACCAATTCTACTGTATTGCTTCTTAATGGAAATAAAATACTATTTTATTACCCAGGTAAATAAATTTACAGCTATTTCTTCTAAAAAAACAAAAACACAACATCTATAGGCCTATAGTCTTTCTATAAATGCTGCATAAATAAGGCATAAATAGTTCACACTTTAGATTAGGTCACGCAAAAGCCTTAACTAACAGTTAGTAAATGCTTTATAACTTGCATTACTAATCAGAAGTTGCATCATTAGTAAGTCTTTATAAAATAGTTGTTAAGATATCTGCAAAGCATAGTGTACATCCTGTATTCGACTTGGCATACATTAATTAAAGACATAAGTAATTATGTTGTTAGTTATTTACTCATGCTTTATAAAGGTAATGTAAATGGTTTGTTCACCATTTGCTAATGCTTTCTATACCAGCTCATGTACCATTAACACCTTTTAAACTACTGGTTTGCAACTAAATTAACAAGCTGTGTATAAAGTATGATAATGCAGTTATCAAACACCTTATGAATTGTATTATGAATAAAATGCATAATTTTTAACAGTGTTTATTAATGATCAACATAGTGTTTAATAATAAGCTTATTAACTATTTAATAATGTATTGTTAATGTTTCAAAATGTTTTATAAAGGATTAACTAACTATTAGTTAACACTTTGTAAATGCCGAAAAGCGTTGACTTATTATAAAGTGTTACCCAATTTACTCCCACGCCTGTTTAACTGAAGCTAATTTGGGTGGCTTTATTCTCCCATCCCAATCAGAATCAGAATTTGTTTATTCGCCATGTATGTTACACAAACACGGAATTTACTGTGGCAGGAAGGTGCAAACAATAAACATATACAGGTCTTAAATTAAGTAAAAAAGTACAATGGTTAAACTAATTCTAATAACTAAACAATTTAAAAATATAACAATTTAAAAAATAAAAAATATATAAAAATTAGACTAAGAATGAGCAGCATGAGTGGGCAACTTAGTGCAATGAGAAAACTGCTCTGCCTTTTCCATACAATGTCACTTCTCTATCTTTTACGGCCCTGATGAGAACGTCGGTCTCCTCAGCTGTGAACCGCTCCTGGCGTGGGCCTGGCAAATCCACCGTTATAATAGCAATCCGCCATGGAACAAGCGCGCCTGCTCTTGAAGGGAATGTGAGATGACGCTCTGATTGGTTTATTGCACGTTACGCCCAAACCACACCCATTAGTAATGTAGCTACTTCAGACCAACCCATTTTAGATTTGCGCCAGGCGCAAAGTCATTTATCCCGCTGGTATAATATCAACAGCGCCGGAGTCCCGCCCACAAAGTTACTTGCGCTTTGCGTTTTGATACTTGTGTTTCAGATCGTTAAAATAGTTATAGAGTCAAATAACTATTATATTGGTATTGGCATTATTTGGTTAATGTTAATACACTGTTCAGTTTCCCCTCTTCCAAACATAGGGGAAATTGTTTTGGTTGTTTGGCCAATATTACTGTAAACCCCCTACAATACAATGACACACTCCAACTGACATTAGGCTCTGGGGTGCACCAGCATTTAGATGGCTTGGCAGAATATCTGTCATCAACAAGCTTAGGATAGTTTCCTTCCTCAACATCATCTAGGTAGAATCTTCTTTCTCAGTGTTTCATTTGTCATTGTCTTAGTCTGAGCATGATAGCCTATTTTGCATGCTAGCCTATGAGGGCTGGGGATCTGAAGAGTCATGCCGTGTCAGGCAGGCGAGGAATGAGTCTGTTCTGAGGGCCTTTCTATAGCATTCTCACACATGTAAATGCCAAGCATAGATTACTTGACTGAGGGCTTCTGCTGTTTTGTGTTTGTGTGCGTGTGTGTGTGGGAGAATGGCTGAAATCTCTGCACTCTCAGGAAGGGGATTGGGCTGTGTGTGTGTGTGTGTACGTCAATTTGTGTGTGTGCATTTATGTGTGCCGAATTAGTACCGTAGTGGTTGTCATGCCCCAAGGTCGCCCTATTCTATCAACAGTAAATTACCTGTGACCTGCTCGACCAATGAGGCCCGCGCCTCATTTCGACGGCTCTGCGTTTAACGGCCATCTAGAGAGGGGCAGCCCGGTCAGGGTCGGCCAACCGCAGCCTCCCACTCACACATACACACACACCCCCGCCGGGCGTCACTTACATTGGAGCGGAGGGGAGCCAAGGGGGGGGGGGGGGTGATGAGTGATTACCCCGGAGCTCCAGTCATAATTCAGGCTGACCTCAATCTGCCAGCGGAGTGAGCCAGTGATGGATCGTCTCCGTGCCGAGGTGTCAGCCCAGACTGACAGGCGCATATCTGTTGCCTTTACAAAGCTAAACATGCCAGGTACAAAGGACTGACACTTCGATAGGGGGAGATTGAAGGAGAGGAAGATGGCATAGCCTTTGTGTGTGTGCATGTGTGTGTATTATTTGTGTGTACTGCTCTATGGAACCTGAGACTGGAGTGTGCGTTACAGATCAGTAAGTCACTTAACGTTTTAATCCAGCAGATGCTCTACAGTGAAATAACTGTGTTGCGATTTGTTTGTCCTTCCATGATGATCCATTTAATTTGTCAATTTATTAATCATCGGGTGCCTAAAACTCCACAATTCAGTACTACATAGTTAATAGTCTTTGTAATGTGTTTAAGCAATACATTTCTAAAATTGTTCATATGTTTAGACAACAAATAAAATAAGAGTTTCCAAGTTTCTTTTATTTCAACCTGGTCTGGATAAGGGAGGTTATGTGCCTGCTTTGCTGTACCTTTACTGAGATTACTAACACCTCCAGAGGTCTGTGGATCTTTGTGTTTGTGGCTTTGTGTGTCTGTAGCCCTGGACATGCTGTTGGTGGACCTGGGAATATGGTCTGTGGCTCTGGAGGGTGGGTCTATATCTATTAAACAAGTATGTATGTAGAGAGTGTGTCTGTATATCTGGATAGTGTGGAATGTGTACGCACATTATATTTCCCATATTGTAAAACTTAGTAAATTCTGTGAAAGTTGTAGTTGATTGATGTAACCACCATTAATTGTGTGGATAAAGTCTTCAGCTGATTAGATTTGAATCGCTTTGCCTGAATAATGAACACATTTCAAATCAAACAATTGTTTAAAATGTATTTATGTTATGCTTCATGGTCTTAGTCTCTGCATCCAGCTATCTGGGTCTGATACATACAGAGGTGCCGCATGCATGACCAGCAGTGAACTTCCTTCCCTTGGCATCTCTGACGCATCTGTGGGGAAAGACGAGTTCGGAATCAGAAACAGAAAGTACCTTTTTACTTGTGAATGTTTTCAAATGTGCATTCCTGGTAATGATTTGTATGACCATTCACTTACCAATTAGAAGACTGGAATGGTCCCATTGGCTTGTGCTGTGGGTGCATTGCCCTGATCGTTTGCTAGTTCTCGATCATGCTGCCCAGCAATGTTTCCTGTGTAATATCCAAGTGGCATTCAATACACATTGGATTTTTTAAATAACTGTTAAAGGGGTCATTGATTGCAAAACCGATTTTACCTTGTCATAGTTGAATAACGACAGTTTGGTGGGTAAAATGGACATACAGTGAACCTCAAAGTCCATTGACACCTCTTTCCTATCTAAATCTCACAACTTGAAACTGCAGCTGTAAAATGTTTGAAAAAGCTGAATTTGTGACGTCACAAATGTAGCATCACCTTTATCACACCCCAACATTTACATACAGACCAGCCCTCTGGTGTTCTGGCCCAGGATCTCAGACACTAGTTTAGCTGCGCGCTGCTCTGTGTACTTCCACGGGAATTACAAAGGAGAACATTTGTACGTTTTTAAAGGATATTGAAAATGGACCATTGTAAATGCAGTGTTCAAGGCTGTACAGGGAATGCACTTCTCATACACTTTTCAGAGTCTTCCTAAGGAACCAAACACTCGACGGGCTGTGATGTTTGTCTATGAGAACATCCCTGTGCAGTTCGACCCTCAATTACACATTTGCTCGAATCATTTCACCGAGGACAGTTTTGAAAACCTGGGACAATGTAAAGCAGGATTTGCTATGAAGCTGTTGCTGAAAAGAGGTGCTGTTCCGACCTTATGTTCATCACAGCCGCAAGCTGTAGTATGATTTTGTCGCTAACAGTTATTAGCAATGCTAACGTATCCTGCCTGTATCTAGCATCGGTAGAATGTGTGGTGATTTAGTTTATTGGCAATGGGGCTAACGTTATTTCATGTTCCTGACTGTGTTTCATTCAAATAAATAACCTGTGTTGTCATGTAAATCTACAATTCAAGATGCATGTTTGTCCAGATCTATTTTTCAGCAAGCTAGCTAGAGCTAACTGAAGCCGAGTTGAATCACGATAGTTTGTTTGCTAAGCTGTAGTGCTAACGTTACCCACCTAAGTCGATGCCGTTTGCTTCGACAACAGAAGTGGAAACCACTAACGTTATCATTTCAAATGATATCTAGTCAATCTGTTGAAAACAGTGTTGTGTAGACACAATAGATTTATTTGTACGTTTTTATTTCAAGTCTCCACCTTCGATGATTCAGTGAGTGCTGTTGGCCATGTTGTGTCTTTGCTCCGCAGCTTCACTCGTTGTAAACCAACCAATCAGCGCGCAGCTCATCTATATATTCATGAGCATACCATAAAAGGAGAAAACCTCTTGTTTTTTTCCCAGGGCTATTTCACAGGATGCATCAGGGCTCATAGAACAGCACCCGGGCCATTTTCAGCCCAACCAATGTTACATACCCTATTCGGAGACCTTAAGGAACAGTGTGAAATACCCCAAAAACCCAGTCAATGACCCCTTTAAGGATGTTAAAGGATGATCACTGTCACCCAGGCACATGTACAGACCACAGGAGTTGCAGGGGCCAAACTTAAAAAGCACCCATAAAGTCTAATGTGACTGTAGAAAGGATGAACAGACATGATATATTGATTTCTGAATACAAATATGTCTGCCTACCAAGAAGATGCGAGCCAGCTGAGCCTTGTAACAGTACAGATTTGTTAAGTTAATGTAACTACTGTAGCAAGGTTCTATTGCTGCTGAGCAAAACATTTATTCCAAACTAACACCACTAAAGCTGATGGGTAACTAGTTGTTTATCCAGCGATTTTTTAATAATATCAATTTCAGTTATTAGGGGATGAACTTCAGACAAAAAACAGCAGCAGGAAGGCAAACCAGTATATGTTTTATGTTAGCTAGCTGGTTGTTCATAGGCAGGGGCGTAGCCACACGGTGGCCAGGGGGGGCCACGGCCACCATTGGTCAGAGAATGGCCACCCTGCCGGCCCCCCCAACCTCACAACCTTTTTTTTTTTAAACCCTCCTGAACAGAAACGGTATAAAGCTGACAAAATGCATTAGTATTTTTTTTTTTTATTATGAAGAAATTATTTATACCCAAATCCTACCAAACTGACTCCAGATCAGCACGTACACACATGACATGGGACAAGCCCTCATACACACACGCACTGTGCGTGTGCACACGTGCCTAATGCTCTGTCTCCTGAGAAAACCTCCTGAAAACTGCTTAAATGCTGGCATACTAAACATTTGGTGTTACTTTGTAGATATTACAATACATTTGGCAATGATAGCAATGCTGTTGGACTTTAAAAGCAGTGTATATGGTTTGGCAGGGGCATATTTTGAGTTCTGATATTGGGCTGGTTTTTGGGCTGGTTTTATTGGCCATTGGGCTGGTTTTGGGCTAGTTTTTATTGGCCATTGGGCTGGTTTTGTCACACAGACCTGGCAACCCTGACTAGCAGCTAACCACTGGATACCGTTAGAAAACTGCTGCTCTGAGTGATGCAGTGTGTGAGTTTTAAAATAGTAGTTTTTGACAATCAAGTGCCATCCCAAATAAAAGACTGGCCAGAGCTGGCCCCACCAGAAATAATGTCCTGGCTACGCCCCTGTTCATAGGCTGAACAATGAAGCTGCAATAGACTTACCTAGCCAAGTATGATGAATTATCTAGCTAACCAGCCAGTGGGCCGCGTATTGAACAGAAGAAGACACAAAGTAAGTTTCAAGTTAGACAATTTGAAGGAGAGGGGTGTTCTGTTTTTTACTTGGGTGCCAATGAGCTACCCATAAGACAGGAAGTTAACAATTTATTCAAGAGTGACTCTAGTCACAAACAACCTGAACATTTATCCAATGGAAAATCTAATTTACATAGATGGCATACAGCTCTATACATTTTTTTGCTCGATTGACCCATTGATGGTCTTTATTCCAATTGTGGTTTAGGACGTAAATTCTGTTGTCTAAGAAATCACAGATGAAAAGGTCATTTATGAGGAGAACCCTCATTGTCTGTCCTCCCTTCTGACATATATTCCATGGCAAACTTTGTGGAATCTCCACAGACGCACCTGAGGTGACATGAAATATATCAAAAGCCCAGAATGGTTGCGCCCTGTGCCTGGATCTATAAAGAGAGTGTGTATATAGAGAGTGTGGCTATGTCTCTGGATAGTGTGTGTTAGTCTGTGGAGAGTGTGTGTCTGTAGCGTGGCAGCAACATTGGGATTCAGAGTATCTGCGTACAATGAAAACTGCTGTTTATACGGAGAAGAGAAGAGAGAAGGAGGGCGAAGGAGTGAGGGATATAGGGGAGAGGAGGGGTAAGGATAGGGAGGAGAGAAATGGAGAAGGAAAGATGAGGAGTAGAAGAGGGGGGAGAAAAATGGATTACAGAGAAGGAGGGGTATAGGGAGGTAGGGCAGGATTAAGCTCCAGCCCCCCTGCCCCCAGGCGTCCATCTTTCATCTCTGGACTGGCCCTCTAATGCTTTCAAGTGGTTGAAATCCTTGACATCTGCTTCCCCTCCCAGGGACTCTACACAGGCCATCGTCCACACAGACATGCACATACACACACACACAAACACATCCTGCAGAGTCACAGCTACAGGACCTCTATGGGCCAGGGCTTGAGCTGGAGCGCAGCTGCTCACACACATACAAATCCACATGCTTAAAATGTTGTCTAATCGAATCACAATCCTATAGGTAATAATCTGTCAAAAACAATCATTGTAGTACGTTTACTTAAAACTTTTTACAAAGAAATGTAGAGTAGTCTAATCCAGTGATGCAGTGCCATGACACACTGACTATATAGTTAGTGTATTATATAATACACTTCAACCATCCTGCCATGACCCCTCCCCCCAGACTCTAAATGAGTCCCATCTACCTTCAGAGCTTCAGAAACAAGCATCTGTTCTGAACACATACACAAGCATGCTGGGATGATTAGCACTAGTGCAGGAAGAACACAGGCGTGGCAGACTGAGGACATCCCCCATCCCTCCTCTTCATCATTCTCCTTATACCTCCTCTCATCATTCATCACCACTTCCTTTTCACTTTTCATCCTCTTTCTCCACATGCTCCTCCTCTCCTCTGCAGTCCTCTGTCTTTCTGTTTCCTCCTTCCACTCCTCCTCTCCCCCTTTCTTTTCATTCTCTTCCATCCTCTTCTTCTTTCCTCTTTTTCCGGCTCCTTTCTTTTCTGTGCCTGTCTGTAGGCCACACCATCTGTAGCCATCAGTAGAACAAGCATGATACTATCATGCTAATTTTCTGGAAGCAGGCGTGACTGAGTGAGTGAGTGTGTCTGTGTGTCTATGTGTGTGTGTGTCCAACAATTAGGTTCATGTTTTTCTTTTTGCCATTTAAATGTAAATTGTAAATTTCACATGCCCTCTGAACGCCTCCCCTCTGCTCCCCTTTGTCTGTCCACACAGGACTGTTCCACAGGGCCATCATCCAGAGTGGCAGTGCCCTCTCCAGCTGGGCTGTCAACTATCAGCCTGTCAAGTACACACGCCTCCTGGCTGAAAAGGTACCCTTCCTCTCATCTCTTCTAATTGGAGTTCTAGTTCCCATTCGGACTCGGACTGCCTCCCACTGACTCTCTCCCTCTCTCTGTCTGACTTGGATTTGGACTGTTCCTGATTCTGACTTTTGTGTGTGAATGTGGTTCTTGTTTTGCAGGTGGGTTGTAACGTTCTGGACACTCTGGACATGGTGGACTGCCTGAGGAAGAAGAGCTCCAGGGAGCTGGTGGAACAGGACATCCAGCCTGCTCGCTACCACGTAGCCTTCGGACCCGTCATTGACGGTGACGTCATACCCGACGACCCAGAGATCCTAATGGAGCAGGGCGAGTTCCTCAACTACGACATCATGCTGGGTGTCAACCAGGGCGAAGGTTTGAGGTTTGTGGAGAACGTAGTGGACTCTGAGGACGGCGTCTCCGGGAACGACTTTGACTTCTCTGTGTCAGACTTTGTGGACAGCCTGTATGGCTACCCAGAGGGAAAGGACACCCTGAGGGAAACCATCAAGTTCATGTACACGGACTGGGCTGACCGCGACAACCCAGAGACGCGCCGGAAGACCCTGGTAGCCCTGTTCACCGACCACCAGTGGGTGGAGCCGTCAGTGGTGACGGCAGACCTCCATGCACGATACGGCTCGCCCACCTACTTCTATGCCTTCTACCACCACTGTCAGAGCCTGATGAAGCCCGCCTGGTCAGACGCGGCACACGGCGACGAGGTGCCCTACGTTTTTGGCGCTCCCATGATCGGACCCTCCGACCTGTTCCCCTGCAACTTCTCCAAGAACGACATCATGCTCAGTGCGGTGGTGATGACCTACTGGACCAACTTTGCCAAGACGGGGTGAGTTCTGGAGTTCATCTCTGCTGTCCTGGTTTTAATGTGTCTTGCAGTGTTAGATCTGTGTCTTGGGTGTGTGTACTAGGCTGGTGAGTACAACATGTATTGGGATTTGGTTTTAGGTTAGTTCAAAGACAGAATGGCCTGTTTGTTAGGCTTGGTCTAGGCTTGGTCTGTGTGTGCATATTGGGCTCTTTGTGTTCCCCAAAGCTGTATCTTTCAGAGTCATTCTTGTGTTCGAGGGCAGCACGATGAATAGTAGAGATTGAAAACATTTTTTTACAGGGGTGTTATTACAGGGTATTGCTAGATCTGAGATTTATTGAATCTGAGGATGATGAAATGTTCCCCTCTGTGTGTGTGACCGTGTGTATGTGTGTGTATGCACGCGCAAGCGTGCCTACATGCTGTTTCTTAGTTTGGAAAATACTATTTGCTCTGTAACACTGAGGCCTAAGGAACACTGAGCTCAATCAGGGAGGCATATCACACTCTGGCCCACGACACTATTGATCCCTCAGCTTGGCTCAGTCGATCACTGCCCCTCTCCGTGACTGTCCCTCTCCCCCCAGCACACTCTGCCCCTCCCCCACCTCAAAGCAGCCCCACCTCTAGGAGGACTGCTGGTAAGGTAATCACTTCTAACAAACTGAAATACAATCGGACAATCCCTGTAACAAGAGGAATATCGATCCGAGAGCAGACGCAACCTAATCTCGGATCGTCGTTTTCCCTGTTCGGTCAAGTTTGTATATCATTGGTCCAATCTATCTGTCAGTCACTTGACATTTAGGTACCATGGTGTGGTTAGGTCCTAATGACCCTCTGGACAGCAGATCTCCAGGATGGGGAGGGAGCTGCCAATGACAGAAATGTCCAGGACTTGTGGTTCTGCATGGCTAAGTTTTCAAGAAAGCTGAAAGGTCTTCTGACTGGTGACTACACAGCTGTCACAGTCTGCTATCTCTGGCTATCCTGTCGGATTCAACGGAGTGTTACAATATGCAGATGTTCTGATTCTGTGTGGGTATTTCCGCTTATTGTGGGGCCTCCTGTCATCTGTCCGTCCGTTTAGGTTAGCGGGGCAGAGAACACACGTTATCTGAATATCAGTAGAGATTATGGACAACCTTGAGTTGCGGACCAATGCAGAAGCAGCCTGATTCATTCTGACCTTCAACATTCCAACAGAGTGGAGCCCAGGCTGATGGCCTGTGACAGGCCATCCATGCTACCTATTCATAGCCACCGCAGGCAGGCCATGCCAGAGCTATTACCAAGAACTTCATTTGAACCTGGTCTGAACTTGTGTGGTCTCCTGGAGAGTACTATAGCCAGGTTAAGGTTGAAGAGCCCACTATTTTGTACAATTGGTAGTTTGTACAAAACCTGATGACCCTCGTTATCCCAGCATAAAGACAGAGAGGGCATGTGTGTGTGTTCTTGTTTGTTTGAGTAGGTATGTCTGTGTGTAGTTTTGTTAGCCTTATTCCAGATTGATCAATTACAGACTGGCAGGCAGTGGGTATAGAGCTGTATAGAGATTGGGATTAGATGCCAGGATAATAGTCCTCCAATAGAGAGGCTAACTGGGTAGTACAGGAGTGGACTATAACACAGTATAGGACTATACAATTCTACATTATACGAGGGGGGTCTTTATGTGAGCAATACATTTATTGTGTAGTTGCACGTGTCCTCAGAAATTCAAATGCTATTTCTAGGGGATTTTAGGGGGTTTATGATAAGGGTTCAAATTTGAGTTGGGATTAGAATTACATGTAGGGTTGGGGTTAGGAATAGTTTAAGAGTTAGGGTTAGGAGCTAGGGTTAGGTTTAGGGTTAGCGTTTGGAGCTGGGGTTAGGTTTAGGATTAGGGTTCAGTATAAGGTTGTTCAGAAGTGTACTTGGTACCTTAACACCTTAGGCCGAAGATTGATGATCGACTTTGTGGTCGTATCATCAGACCATATGTCTTGGACACTTAAGTAAAGAAAGGAGCAGAGCTGTCAACTGATCACCACCTGGTAGTGAGTTGGATCCAATGGTGGGGGAGACTGCTAAACAGAACTGGTAAACCCACACGTGTTGTGAGGGTGGCCTGGGAATGTCTTGCGGAATTTCCTGTTTGTGAGGTCTTCAAATCCCACCACTGGAAGAATTTATCATGCATCTCAGGGGAGGTTGGGGACATGGAGTCCCAGTGGACCATGTTTAAAGCCTCCATTGTAGAGACAGCTGGTAGGAGCTGTGGTCAGAAGGTCATTGGTGCCTGTCTTAGCAGTAATCTAAGAACCCGCTGGTGGACACCAGCAGTGAAGGAAGCTGTCAAGCTGAAGAAGGAGGCCTTTCAGGCATGGTTGGCCCAGGGTTCTCCTGAAGCAGCAAACAGGTACTGGGTGGCCAGAAGAGCTGTGGCTTCAACAGTCGCTGAAACAAAAATCCGGGCGTGGAAGGAGTTCGGCGAGGCCATGGAGAAGGACTTTCGGAAGGCGTCAACGAAGTTCTGGCAAACTGCAACTCAGGAAGGGAAAGCAGGGCCTGGCTCAGACTGTGCTCATCCAGGGGGGAGAACTGCTGACCCAGACTGGGTATTTTGTCAAGTGGTGGAAAGAGGAGCCAGAGTCTGAAGACTTGGGGAAAGCCTCACCTATATCCCTGGCAGAGGTTGCCATGATAGTTGAAAAGCCGGGGTGAGGAGATTTTCCGGTTTGGGAACCGCTGAATTTTTTATCTGCTTTTTGCAGATGACATGGTTCTGTTGGCTTCATCAGACCTTCAGCATGCCATCAGGCGGTTTGCAGTCGAGTGTGAAGCAGTCAGGATGAGGGTCAGCACCTCCAAGTCTCTGGCCATGGTTCTCTACTAGGGGTGGAATGGTGCATGTATTTGTACCGAACCGTACGGTACGGGCGTCACGGTTCGGTGCATTAAATTACACAGAGAATACACGATATAAAAATAAATAAAACTTGCATGCAAATTAACTAATGTAATGCGGAACTACTGTTAGATACTCGTGTTCTTTCGGGACATCTAATCTGTAGCTCTGAAGCTCTGATTGGCGCCGCCGTGAGTCAGAGATAGGCTAGCTAGCAGCACTAAGGACGAGTATGGCGAGTGGTGGCGACCCACGAGAGATAGAGGACCCGCCGGCCGTTTTAAGATTGCAAGTTTGGGAAAACTTCGGTTTCCCATTCAGTTACAGTAGTACAGGCGAGAGAGTGGTGGATAAGACGAGCACTGTGTGTCGGCGTGGTTCAGCAGTTGTTGGCCGTGACGTGCAGTCGGGGTAGGCAAGGTAGGCACTGCCTACTCTGCCAAAATTCAAACGTAAGCATTTTTATTAAATAATTTTATTTAATAAACTTGTATTTGTATTTTTACTGTTTATTATTGTGATTTATATATGCAATACGTGTGTTATTGCAATTGTTTAGACGTTACGATGACAAATGGAGCAGTTACGCATAATCAAATACCAAAAAAATTGTAGAATAAGCAGTGCTTTTACTGTCCGTTCACTGCGGACGACAAGCGAAAAACTCACTTGCGCACTTCGATCCTGTATTCTTCAACATGTACAGTAGGCTACCAGTCAAAAGTTTGGACACATTTTCCCATTTAAGTGCCTAGCCTCTTACTGACATCACCGCACGTCACTGGTTGTGGGGTATGTGACTGGAAATACATCTAACATGCTAACGCATAACGCATCTGGCGTGTGCTAAATGACTAAAAATATACAACGCCATCACCCAGGTGTGCCAATCACTGAAACGAGTAAAAAAAAAAAACAACTTCTCCCTACAGTGCTTAACCAGCCATTAGATACACATACAAATAGGGCCAAATAAATTACTGACGCAATCGGAATTTACATGTCATCTTCAATGCGCCGTATTCACTCGTAGAGGAACCTGGTTTGTTTTGCTTTTCTCTCCGTTGTACCGAACTCGTACCGAACCGTGATGTCTGAACCGCGGTATGAATCGAACCATGACTTCAGTGTACCGTTCCACCCCTATTCTCTACTGTAAAACGGTGGATTGCTCCCTCCGGGTTGAGAGTGAGTTGCTGCCCCCAGCAGGTACCAAGGAGTATCTCAGGATCTTGTTCACGAGTGGTGGAGAAAAGAGCCTGATATTGACAGTCGGGTTGGTACCCGATCAGCAGTGATGCGGGTGTTGTACCATAGTTGGTTTCCTCCTTAGGGTGGCTGGGTTCAGTGTTAGAGATAGGGTGAGGAGCTCAGACAACCGGAGAGGACTGGGAGTACAATCGCTGCTCCTTCGCATCGAACGGAGACAGTTGAAATGGTTCAGGCATCTGACTAGGATGCCTCCTGGGCCCCTTCCTTTGGAGGTTTTCTGGGGAGACACCAGGGTAGACCCAGACTCACTGGAGGGATTATATATCTCAGCCCTTGGGATCCCCCAGGGGGAGCTGCCACCGTGACAAAACCCTGGATAAGCGGATGAAACTGGATGATGATTCTGGTTCGGTTTTTGGGGTAAAATTAAGGATCGAGTTAAGGTTAGAGGTTTTGAAAAACGGGATTTTGAAAGTGACTGAATTGTGAGTCTCCACAAGAATAGTCATACAAGCTTGTGTGTGTGTGTTTAACCCTAGACAGCAGTGTCAGTGTGTAAACCCTTATCATGTGATTATGTGTGCTGCAGCATGTGCTCTCAGAGGCTGCATGTCTGGATCATAGCAGCTTCCTCCAAGCTCTTCCTTCCTTCAAGCCTGCATGTGTCATTACATGCACATTTCATATCCATGTTCACATATTTCTCTCTTCCTCTCTTTCTTTCTTTCTCTCTTTCTTTCTCTCTCTCTCTTTCTCTCTCTCACTCTCGCTTTCTCTCTCTTTACCAGCATCCGAGAATCAGTACTGTACTGAGAATCAGAATGCATTACTGACAAATCTTCTTAGAAAGTCAGTGTTTGTGTGTGTCTGTATGTGTGGTCCTTGGTATTTATTCTATTATTTACCTATTTCTAATTAATGTTTTTTGTCTTCATGTTTGTTAGTTTGCTAGTTTATGGATATGGCACTAGCAAGATAATGTTCTAATTTTACTTAAAATTAGGCCCACTTTTTATACACGCACACACACACACACAAAAGATAATATTAGGAAGTGTACTAGATGTTTATTAATTGATCTTTTATCTTGCTATGGTCTTCCTGCTGATGTTGGCCATTCTAGCTGTTATGGTGCCCCTGTGCTGGTAATTAACAAACTGAACTCTCTCTCCCCCTCCCTCCCTTTTCCCTCCCTCCCTCCTTCACCCCCCCTCCTTTCTCTCTCTATCTCTCTCTTAATAACAACACATACCATTTTTCATATATTGGACTAGCATTAATGATTGGTTGGTAGACACAGGTAGAGGAAGTCGAATGGGCCCACATTCAGATAATATATCTGTAACTCGCCTGGGCAGAACCATCTGTGATTAATACCCCTACAAGGCCGTGTTTGTTTGTGTTGTCTGATAGTGTGTTGATGGAATACCCTCTACCACCCCATACAGTCACGGATGTGGACCCAGAATGCCCATTGACCTCCACACAACAGCCTGACTCCACTTTTTCCACTAATTGCATCACTCATCCAACTTTTCTCTCATCCCTCTCTCACCCTTCATGCCATCTGTACTCCGGATACCTTACTTATCTTTCCCTGTGTGTGTGTGTGTTCGGGGGGGGGGGGGCATGGGGGCATCTTAATGTGACAGAGAAGGAATGGCCTATGATAGGGGTTAAGGAGGTCTAGATAAACCGTTTGTTGGCTGTCACTCATGTAATCCAACCAATCAATAGCCAATCTATAGTAGGAGGTGGCCAGAGAGATGTGTCCTCCAGAAGTCAAAGTCACAGTGCCTCACCCACCATTGCTTAGCCCACCTAACCACCTGTCAGTCCCAGCTGTTCGGTGATCAGGGCCGGGGTGGGTAACCGGGAGAATTCCCGGTGGGCTGGTCGAGGATTTTGTTGATGTTGACATTTGTCACTTTAGTCTATCTTCTCTTGATGTAGGCTACACACGTTCTGCATTCTGACACCTCAGCCTCTGCATGGATTGTACCATGTGAGGGAGTTCTCCCCTCCCAAATAGAGTTGGTTGGGTCCATAGCCCATCTTTTCCAAAAAGTTTTCTCAGATAGGCTACCGATAGCTGGGCCGGGCGGCCCTACCATAACGATACGCGTCAGAGAGGATGGATGGGAGCAGGGCCGGAGTGATGGCATCACTCTACAAGGTTTTACCAATTGAAAAACGGCTATGTTTATTATACATAAAGCTCAAAAAACAAAATGTTTTGCTTGCGCGCTGTGCGCGCTCGCATTACATGTGGAAGTCCCTATCTTGCATCACATCAAACCCATACGTACTAGGTTTGGGCTAAGCCCCGAATGTTTACAACGTCTGGCTCCGTGCCTGATTACATTTAGTCATTTACATTTAGTCATTTAGCAGACGCTCTTATCCAGAGCGACTTACAGTAAGTACAGGGACATTCCCGCCGAGGCAAGTAGGGTGAAGTGCCTTGCCCAAGGACACAACGTCATTTTGCACGGCCGGGAATCGAACTGGCAACCTTCAGATTACTAGCCCTCTTCCCTAACCGCTCAGCCACCTGACTCTCCGATGATTAACTCTCAGATCGTTAAGCAGTCTCAAAAATTGTATCAATATAAAAAATTATATGATCCCTTTCTATAATCATGATACCCCCCACAAAAGTTCACTGCACCCCCAGTCAAAGCAGGCTGCATCCGGCCCTGTTTGGTATACAAAAAAAAGTGGTTAACATTGAATGCCAACTAGAGAAGCTAAGGATATCAAGGTAATTCACCTAGAGCACTGCAATGACAGAGTTTTTACTTTTGAAGGAAGGTATGAGAAAAAGGGATTTATTCTTGGTCCTATTTATGTGCTTTATCAGTGTGATGGAAGGACTGTTTAATCTGTTCAATTCTGCGTGTGTGTGACAGAGAGAGAAAGAGAGAGACTGCCAGAGACTGTATGTTTATGTGGGAGGTTGGATGGTGTTGGATGTGTGAGTAAGGGAGCGACAGAGAGTGTGTGTTAGTATGTGTGTACCCCCTGTCAGACTTGTGTGGCATGTCCCATGTAAAGTTGAAGTACTACACCTCCACAGGGACTGGCCCTAGACTGATTTCCCTGGGCTGCTGCAGGGCTTTTACTGTGCACTGTATGCAGTCACACGCACATACGCACACACACACACTTACACAATCTCTCTTTCTCTCTGTCTCAGACTTTCTTTATCACACATACACACTAAAACACACCGCTGGCTCTCCAAGGTTGCTTGGGGTGAAGAGGTCACAAGATGAGGGAGTGGTTTAATGCAGGCCTGAGTGCCCTGACCATATGAACACATCACATCAGATCTGAGAGCCCATTAGAATGCTTGCTTTTATGACTGCTATAATCCCCCCACACTCTGTCGCTCCGCGCAAGAATTTAGACGTGTGTATGTGTGTGCGTTTGTGTGTGTGTGTGCACCACACCAATGACACCCACCAATGTCTGGATTAACGGGAAGGACTGATAGGCTGGGCAGGGGAGAGGCAGGCTACCAGCTAATGCAGAACAACACCCAAAACCCAACACTGTACCTATCACATACACACACACACCACCACCATGGGCTGTGATGCTACCACAAATTAGGGAGGAGCAGAGAGACATCAGTATGTTATGATATTAACGCTGTCTGTCGTGGAAGTTTTTGAGAGAATCAATCGTTTAAGCTGAAGTCGGGTGAAGTACAGAGTTAATGTTTATTTGACGTAGATTTGAACATAATAACGTTATCAACATAACATCATCAACACACAAACATAAGACAATAAAACAAAGACAATTCTATACAGCTCCATCTAGCATTCTAGAATGGAACCGGGAGAATCCAGCCCACCAGCACTACCCAGCTGATGGCCCTGAACCACCCAGAACATTCTTCAACAGACCATTTTATAGATACGACAGTTCTCAAAAGTCATTGGTCCATCCTACAGACATGCAGCTATACCAAATCTCTTCTGTCATTGGTTAAATCCTTAGAACAATACAGTTGAATCCACATTGTCTTCAGACCAACTATCTCTTCCCCCCAGGTGACAAGAACTCTCTCAGGTCACCCAGACTTCCCGTCTCTTAGACTTCACGTCTCCTAGTTAGGTGTCATAAAACTACAGGTGGCATCTCTACCAAATGGAGTTTAATCAACATACATTGTATCAAGCTTCTTAACCAACTGTAAACTTCTCCTAAAACACATTCATTGTACATAGGCCCAAAATTTCTTTCACACTGTCTTCACCATCTAAATCAATTACGGCCCACGCATTTGGACCGGCCCTCTGAACAATGCCAGAAAAAAATTATATTAATAATTTTAAAAATCTGTTCCCACTGATTAATATGCATGAGTAAAGGCCGATTTATACTTCTCCGTTTTTACGGAGACGGACACAGGGAATGCCCTCTCCGACGAGGAATTCCCTCTCCGTGCCCTCTCCGAGCCCCTCGGAGAGCTCTACGTGCACCTCCTGATTTTCCTGACTATCCGTCTGTCCATCCGTCATTTTACGGATACCCCTTGGCTGTGATTGGTCCATATTAAGAACCTCTTGCGTCAGGGGCGGGGTTGCCGTGATAAACAGGACGAACAGAATCCTTTGACCGCCATTGCTGTAAGTTTTTACAATTCATATTTCAGCTAAACAGTACATGTAAATCAGCATCTAAATTAAAATGTGACGAGAAATGGGCAGTGTAGTTGCTGAAAATGTGCGTATTTTATTGATGAAACGGCTAATTTGTACATTTGCTCCGATTTCTCGATAACCTAGGTAATAAAACACTCGACGACGACTTACAAAAAAACGTTGCGCCACCTACTCTTCTGGCGGTGAATTGTTTTCAGCACCCACAGCCTTCGGAGTACTATAAATTCAACCAATCCGTCCGACTCCGTCCCTCCGTCTGTCCGTAACGGAGTCGGAGAAGTATCATTCGGCCTTAAGTAAATGTTTTGATTTCAATAGCAATGAATATGAAAAAAGGTCATTACAATAGTAATAATGCTCTTTTAATAGGCTATATTTCCCTTGATATGTACGGATGTATGGTGAATAACAAAATAATAAACTAATCTAGCATAATAAATACATTTAAAATCATAAGAAATCTCCTGGAAATAATACTGGTAGTCACTCCGGCCCATGTAATTTTCTGTTACAGACCGACCATGCCCCACATTAAAGAAAGGAAAAATTATCTGGCCCTCGCAGAAAAAAGTTTGGGGACCCTTGATCTAAATGAATCAGTTCTAAAAATAAATCAAAATTGGAATCAAACAGCAGAATTTCTCACACATTGTCACCTCCAATAAAATACTACACACTACTAAAATACAGTACAGTGTAATACAATGAAACACAGTGCAATACATTTTATTTTCTAGTCTTTTCCACATCTAATAGCCTTTCATGCTGCGGAACACACATCTCACTCCAAACTCAGTCAAGCACACTTCTTAGCATCGCACACATTGCACACACAGTGGCTCACACTGCCCTACAACACAGAGGGCTGACACACACACAAACACACACATGCATGTAAAGGTTAGAGCAGCGGATCAGGTGGCAGAGGCAAGCTGGTTGGGAAAGAATGTAGCTTGTTCACTATCGACATTGCAACAATTAGCCAAGCATATGTGTGTGTAATTAGATAAGGCAGGCAGTTGTTCTCTAATGCGGCAAATCAAATTAACTAAAGATGCCACATTGATTTCTTTGTGTTGCCTAAATTATTCATCTTCCCTTGCACTGAGCCAGAGAAAGCAAAAAAGAGGAAGAGAAATAGAAGGCAAGAGAGAGAAAGAGGGAGTGAGGAAATAAAGATAGAAAGCATGAGACGGAGATAGTGAGAGAGAGAGAAGAAGAATGTTGTGGAGATGCCACAAACAACCGTTAGCCTGTAACTATTAGTCCCAGAGAGAGAAAGACCAAGACCAAGACAGAGAGAGGGAGGGAGGGAGGGAGGGAGGGAGGGACAGGGAGAGACAGGGAGAGACAGGGAGAGACAGGGAGAGACAGGGAGAGACAGGGAGAGACAGGGAGAGACCAGTCTTTGGTCCTGTTCCTGTTGGTCCTGTTCCTTGTCATACAGAGCGCAGTTGTGCGGATCAATATGACCGTAGCACTGCTGGCCTCCTTTCAAAAACCAAATTACTGATACAGCGCTATAGAGTCATCATAGCCGGCCTGCCAAAATTCATGTGGAACCATTACAGCCCTATAGAGGGGGTTATTTACTGTGCTTAACTACTGACACCTCTATCTCCTGCTCTGTCTTTCTCTCTCTGTCTGTCTCTCTGTTTATTTCTCAGTTTCTTTATCTGTCTTTATTTCTGTCCCTCTTTCCTATCCCTTCTTCTCCCAAAAGCACTGAATGATAAAAAAAATACAGCAGGACAGCAAATAAAGGAAAGGAGTTTGAATCCTTCTGCTGTGTTGTCTGTAATTCCATGGGTCTGTGTTTGTAGTTTTCACAAGCCTGCTGCCAAAAAATAACTAAAACAAACTCTAGCTGCCACATTTCTAAATCCCAAACTGAATTTAAACCACGGCTTCTGCCAGCATCACCCTTCCACTCACCCAGAGAGGCTTTGTGACATTAGGAACACTCCTCCTCCATCCAGCCTCCAAACAGTCCTGTAGTCGCTAAATGACTTGGATGTTTCTGTCTCTATTATGCTATCTCAAGGCTTCACTTTCATTCTGCTTGCTGTGGATGGAAGTCATCTTGCTTGCGAAGAATCCAATAAGTACATAAGACAAGTTGTGTTCAAATTTACACCCCCTACATGTTCAGTTTCCCAACAACAAGGCGAGGTGTGATTGGAGCAGATTGCAATATGTTAATATGATCAGCAAATCAATAGGTTCACTGAGATTGAAAGTGTCACCCATCTGACGAGACAGCATCAACAACAAAAAACACATTGGAAAGAGAAACACTGACTCCTCTAGGATAGAGGCGGTACTGCAGGACTCAAGCATACATTTACACTGAAGAACATCTAGAGATACACACACACAACCTCATATAGAACACACAAACACACACACAATCTCACTTAGAACATACAAACACACACAGTCTCACATAGAACATACAGACACACACACAGAGCATCACATACAACATACAGTCACACACAGCTTTACATAGCACACAAACAGACACATGGAAGCTTTTCCACAATGTGCACGCCCACACACATATACACACACACACTGACAAAGCACTTACACACATAGACACTCATGCGCACAATCACACACACACAGCTGTGGAATTACCCCCTAAGTGTCTTGATTAATATGGACCACTTTCCCTCAGCCCACTGGAAGCCGACGCACACTGTGCTGTCCTCCCTCAGCAATTAGCCAGCAGATCTTTCCAGTCTGGGTTAGTTGAGAGAAGATGCTCCTGGAACATGGAGAGGGACTGTTGACTTATTCATACATGTTTACTTTAAAAAAAGGAGAGGCATTCGACCTGAATAAGACTCAAGAGGGGTTGGGTGGTGGTGGTGTGTGTGTGTGTGGGGGGGGGTGAAGAAGTGAAGAAGAGAAAACCAGAGGAAGGAAAGAGATTGAGAGAGCAGGGACCCTATGTCTTCTCCTGCTATTTCCCTGCTATTTCCCCCAGAAGAAAGGGATAGAAGGAGGAGTCAGGGTAGTGCTGGATGTGTCACTATGAGCAGTAACACGTTTTGTGCTTTGGTATTGATGTTTTTTTTTTCTCTCTTTCTAATTCCTTTCTCTTTCTTTCTCATCCCAAATACTGTCTCTAATCTTCCAGGGATCCTAACAAGCCTGTCCCCCAGGACACCAAGTTCATTCATACCAAGGCCAATCGCTTTGAGGAGGTGGCCTGGTCAAAATATAACCCTCAGGACCAGCTCTACCTCCACATCGGCCTCAAACCCCGGGTTAGGGACCACTATCGCGCCACCAAGGTGGCCTTCTGGAAACACCTGGTGCCACACCTGTACAACCTCCACGACATGTTCCACTACACCTCTACCACCACCAAGGTATGGGGCGCTGTGTTACATTTACATTTAGTCATTTAGCAGACGCTCTTATCCAGAGCGACTTACAGTAAGTACAGGGACATTCCCCCGAGGCAAGTAGGGTGAAGTGCCTTGCCCAAGGACACAACGTCAGTTGACATGACCGGGAATCGAATTGGCAACCTTTGGATTACTAGCCCGACTCCCTCACCACTCAGCCAACTGACTCCCTAACTCCCTCCCATGTTGACGAATGAACTTACTAGTGGTTGTTTACATCTGTCTAGAGTGGGTTTGGGGTGTGCCAGGCCAGATTTAGCATGAAATTGGTGTATTTCAAAGAATTTGTAGTAGTATTATATTATATTCTATTGAGTCTTTATCTGGTTTATGCTAGGTGCCCCCTCCAGACACTACCCAGACCTCCCTAGCCACCAAAAGGCCAGGCAAGGTGTGGCCTTTCAACACCAAGCGTCCCCCCATGTCCCCTGCCTACAACAGTGACAACACCGAACCATGGGGTGAGGATGAAGGGGCGGGCCCTCTGGTGGTGGAGAACCCCCGAGACTACTCCACAGAGCTGAGTGTGACCATCGCTGTCGGCGCCTCCCTCCTCTTCCTCAACGTCCTGGCCTTCGCAGCCCTCTACTACCGGAAGGACAAGCGGCGGCAAGACTCCAGCCACGGTCAGCCCAGCCCCCAACGTCAGACGGGCTCCAATGACATCGGGCACCATGGCAGCTCGGCAGAGGAGGAGATCATGACGCTGCAGATGAACCAGACGCACCTTGAGTGCGAGGCAGGTAGCGGAGGCGAGGTTGGAGGAGGGTCGCTGAGGCTTGCCTCGCTGCCAGACTACACGCTAACCCTGCGGAGGTCTCCGGATGACATCCCCCTGATGACCCCCAACACCATCACCATGATCCCCAACTCTCTGGTGGGCATGCCCAACCTGCACCCTTACAACACCTTTACGGCTGGCTTCAACTCCACAGGGCTGCCTCACTCCCACTCCACCACACGCGTATAGCTTTATTATGGCTAAGGGCGGGGGGGGGGGGGAGAGATGGAGGAGGAAGTCATAGGAGGAGAGGATTGTGTTTTATAAATCACAGTGGAGGGTTTGGGGACATGGATATTGATGGTTGGGAGAAGGGCAGGGGAGGGTGTGATTGATGAAGTGAAGAAATGTATCCAGACTTTTCCTATGTGAGGACGAGAGTTTTGCCAGGAGCTCTCTAAGGATGTCAAGTTGTGCAGAGCTGCCAAAACCTAACTGCCTGCTCCTCCCACCAAGGACCATATAGGGGGAGGGGAGGAGTCTATGTGCAGTGTGTTCTTTTCTAAGAATAATTTTAAAAGCCTTTCTAAGCAACCTGACTACTAGGGGGGGAATATCAACACTTTCTTTCTTGAATTCATAACACAAACAAAAAGAGACATGCTGTTTGATTTCCTGTCTCTGTTCTTGCTGCCCGGGGAATCATCCTGAACAGCTATCTCCACATGGTTACCCGCGGAGCCCTTTTTAATGTTTTTATGTTTCAATGCCTTATAAAAGCTTTTTTTGCTCATAATTTCTTCTTCCTCACGGAAGTTGTTTTCTTCAGACTGGCTTCGGAGATGGATGGCTGAAATCAGCAAGAGAACTGATTGAATTTGAGTGAATATGAAAGTGGAGATTTAACTGATGGAACTAGTTTCTTGTTTTGGGTTTGTTGCATTTCCCACACATCAGCCACACACAGATTAGTGTTCTCTTTTCTTGCTCCAATAGATGAGTTGTCTGGAATAACAGACTCTGTCAGACAACCAGACCACAGAGATAAGACTATGTTACTGTGATCGTTTTGTTAAGAAAAAGTGCATCTTTTACTACCAAGTTATCTGATATTATCTCCAGAAGTGTGCACTCACTGTACACACATTGCTCCGTGCACCTGTGTGTCGGTGAACATCTGACCGTGGTGTGTGTATATCTATGTGTATGTATGTATGTGTGTGTGTGGGGGGGGGGCGGCAGTGAAGAGAGCAATAGAGCCAGGAAAAAGGATATAGTGTGTGTGTGTCTGTTTGAGTGCACCAGTTTTTTGGCCATTTGTAGGGTTTTTTTGTGTGGCGGGGGGGCAGGGTTCTATCATTTGTTGAACCCTTGTTGATTTGGGGTCTTCACCACAGGTAGTGTTTACGCTGAGTCTGTGTGTATGTATTTGCAATATAGCACTTTTGTTATTTTAAAAAAAGTTATATATGTCTAATTTTTGCTTAAAGATGACAAAAATAAATCTATTATTTTACGTGTAAGAGGAAAACATAGCTAAAGATTCAACTGAACTAACTGACATGATTCCATTGACTTTGTGAGGAAGAGTTCCTTCTATAAAGAGACAGTGGCCTATTAGCTCTGATGAAGCCCACATCAGTGCACACCTGTATTTCTTTGAATATCTATATAAATATGGTCATACATAGATATATGTATAGAGCTTCTATTGAGATGTCTTCTTCCTCTCTGCTGTGACCCTCTGATCATCATTAAAGTGACAGCACCCACTTCAACAAGGTAATTTGTGTGTGTGTGCTGAACCGTCATTGGAACACCCCAAGCAAAGACCAACCACTTGCTCTAGGTGTCTTTGTAAAAGCTCTATATGTATATTTATGTATAAATATATTTAATATTTATTTATGTAAACCAGACGCATACTTGCTGATTGTGCCATGTGCCAAATTAAAACAGTAAAAAACGGAGAACAGAATGCTTCACAAAAGGTTTTCTATTTTTCTTGCGCTGTGCAAACATCCTGTTTTTTTAATGAGTTCTTCCTCATTTGACTGACTTCTCAATTGAGTTCAGCCTCAGAGGATCATGTGAAATCTTTCTCTCTCTTTCTTTATCCTTTGTCTTCTCTCTTGAATTGGTGTTACAGTTTTTCACAATTGCTAAGACACATTTCTTGAAACCTTCACCTATTTGCTCCAAACTTAAAACACAAATCTTCAAACAACATTCACAGAATCTACAACAAAAGCAAACTGTTGGGCAGCTTTCAAGATATATGGGAATTTTGCATTTAGCTAGGCGGTACGACATCAGGTCATCCGGACATTTCACACTGAGATACGCAGTAAAAATCACTGTTTGGATTTTCCCGCATCTGGTAGGCTACTTAAACGGTTTGGATAAATGGTCTTCAAAGTGAAATAATTTAAACGCCCAAAATGCTCATAATGATAATAATGTTATTGATTTTGTGAACTAGCTGGGTTTGCCGTTGGTTTAAAAGGGGGATGTATCGATAGTAGAAACCTTGATCAGCAACGCTGCTATTGGCTGCTCACCATGGCCAAAAAGAGCACCCCTGTTTTTTCCACAACAGAGCCAAACAAAGCAAGAGCTTGCTTGAAGATTACTCAGAATTTGAAGATGTAATCTGGACGCCAGGGAACACCTCAAAATCTGCAAAATCCAGGAGAGAGGGCTGGCAAAAAGTAGCAGACAAATTAAATGTATATTAATGACCAAGTTAGATGTTTTATCGCTTATTACAGTAGGCTAGGCCTATATGTTTTTGTATTTTCATATTTACTTTACAGAGCCAAACAAAGCAAGAGCTTGCTTGAAGATTACTCCGGATTTGAAGATGTAATCTGGACGCCAGGGAACACCTCAAAATCTGCAAAATCCAGGAGAGAGGGCTGGCAAAAAGTAGCAGACAAATTAAATGTATATTAATGACCAAGTTAGATGTTTTATCGCTTATTACAGTAGGCTAGGCCTATATGTTTTTGTATTTTCATATTTACTTTGTTTATATGTCATATCGTTTAATGTGGTTCCAACAAATTAAAGATGTAAATGACACCCTCATGAGAAAACCAATATCTCTCAAAAAGTATAGTAGCCTATCACGCTGTGCTAAAGGATCTTGTCTATCACGCAATAGGCCTACGCCATAAATTTGAGTTCATATTAAATTCTGCTAATTAGGTGTGCTTGCCTTTGGCAATAGCACAACCTATTGTAATCTCACATATATATTTATTGGTTGTGCTCTCTCTATCCACAGGTTTCCAGTGTCCCATGATGCCTTGCGCGAATTATGGGCGTCGCTTCCAGTTGAATAAACAAACGGTTTTATCGTCAGTACATAGTGGCAAATTCATTAATTCACAAACTTGTCAATTCAACAATAATGTGGGATTAATGTTTGTCTTCCCCCATGTCTTTGAAATTCATAAACGATTAGTGCTATGTGATATGTTGTTAGTCATGTAGATTGTGTTAGACATTGTGTCTATTTGCTAGAAATAAGCGCTCTTATAAGATTTTCAAGAGCTGGGGGCACAAAAGTAGAATAAAGATATCCAGGATAACTGAAAAGGCGCCGCTTGATTTAGTGTGATCCGCTCATCGCAGCTTAATCGGTTGCACGTTTGCCGAGCCAGGATGAGAAGGTGGAGCTATGTCAATCCAGGTGTACATAGTTGGGATAAGTGCAGAGAAAGTGTCTAACTTTCTCTCTCAGAACAACCTGCTTGACCCCAACCAATCGGGCTTCAAGACTGGCCACTCCACAGAGACTGCCCTCCTTTCAGTCACCACTGCCCTCCAGTCTGCCAGAGCGGCTTCCAGGTCATCCGTCATCATTCTGCTGGACCTTTCTGCAGCGTTTGATACGGTTAACCACCAGATCCTGCTCGCCAGACTTTCTGAGATGGGCATCACTGGCACTGCACTCCAGTGGATCTCATCCTACCTGTCGGGAAGATCCTACCAGGTTTCCTGGGGGAGGCAAACTGTCAGGCCCTCGCCAGCTCTCCACTGGTGTCCCACAGGGCTCTGTCCTTGGACCCCTCCTCTTCTCTCTGTAAACCACCTCACTTGGACCAATCATCACCTCCCATGGCTTCTCCTACCACTGCTACGCTGACGACACGCAGCTGTACCTGTCGTTCCGACCGATCCGGGGATCTCAGCTAGGATTGAGGCCTGCCTCACAGACATCTCCGCCTGGATGACCGAGCACCACCTCCAGCTGAACCTCGCCAAAACAGAACTTCTCATCATCCCGGCTAAACCCTCCATCTCCCACGATCTCTCAATCACCCTGGGATCTGCGACGGTGACCCCTTCATCCTCTGCCAGGAACCTTGGGGTTACCATGGACGACGAGCTCTCCCTCACGGCCCACATTGCTGCGGTCTCCCGGTCGTGTAGATTCACCCTCTACAACATCCGGAAGATCAGGAGATACCTGTCTGAGCACTCCACCCAGCTGCTAGTCCAAGCACTTGTTCTCTCCAAGTTGGACTATTGCAACTCGCTGCTTGCTGGTCTCCCAGCATGTGCAACCTGCCCTCTTCAGAGGATTCAGAACGCAGCGGCCCGCCTGGTCTACAATCTACCCAGACGCTCCCATGTTACCCCGCTCCTCATCTCTCTCCACTGGCTACCTATCATGGCCCGTATCAGATTCAAGACCCTGGTATTGACCTTCCGAGCAGTGAACGGGACTGCACCCGTCTACATCAAGTCTCTCCTGCAGCCTTACACCCCCACCCGTCACCTACGGTCTTCTTCAGACAACCGCCTGGTGGTCCCACCGCTCAAGACCGCCCGGTCCCAACATAAGCTCTTCTCCTGTCTGGCCCCCCAGTGGTGGAATCAACTCCCCACCTCCATCAGAGACACTGACTGTCTCTCCACCTTCAAGAAAAGGCTCAAGACGCACTTGTTCCCTTTGGCACTTACTTTGGTTGTTCACAATGTGTGCTTCATGTTTTGGCTACTCGCAATGTTTTGTGGCTCGTTGTTATGATCAGTGACCTATGCACTTTGTAAAGCTCTCTCTTGGAAGTCGCTTTGGATAAAAGCGTCTGCTAAATGAATACATGTAAATGTAAGTGCAGCTTCACAGATTTCTTAAATAGACCATGGTATCGATCACAAATTTACGGATGCAGAAATGAAGAAGACGCGTGCGGCATATTTCTCACCCGCTGAGCAGCAATTACAAATGGAAATATATGAAGAGGTGAAGCATATAATATGCAAAAAGGGAAATACGGCAGCTGTTATAAAACAGAGAGAAAACGCCTGGCAGACAATCGCGGACTGATTGAATGTGTGAGGATTTTAAAATATGTACTTTGAACGTTGTACACTGTTTTAATTGCTTTTAATATGCTTGTTTTATGTGTTGGTTGTATTGCTGTAGGCCTCTGTGTTTATCTGCTAAATGTGCTGGTTTTACTGTAAAGTGTCTTTGAGTAGCCTATCATAAAGCACTAGGCTATATAAATAAGTTATTATTATTATTTAGCCTACTGTCCCTCAAAAGTGAGCAGAGGGAATTAATGTTCCTCAGGAAATTTACCCTAAAAACTAGGCCTAATTTCAAACCCTTATTCACAATGCGAGAATATTTTTTACAACCATATGCACAAATCTCTATAAGCTGTGTCTAATTCTAAATATCTTTCTACGATTAATGTTCATACAGAACAAACATGACTGGACAAAAGCGATCTTGGCAACAAGTCAAGATAAAATACAAAAATATTTTGCAGGCTAGTAAGTGCAACAGTTTGCAAATGGTATGTAGAAATTAGATGCCTGCTCACATATTTTATCGAAACTGATTTTAGCAGTGAAGAAGAAGACTCATTTGTCTGGCACTGGGGGAGGGCCACCAGCTCCAGGCTTCACCCCAGCTGAGGAATTGGCCCTTGTCTTAAATAAAGGAAGGCCTGTGATGGAAGGGATTGAGGGTGGGACAGCTACTGACTGTGTTCCACCTGCAGAAACTGCCCTCCTCATACATGGTACATTTTCCAGTACTGCATATCAAACACAATCACCCATTTATACGGGCATATGTGGACTGTCTGACCTTGTTTTGCCTTGCAGTGTCCGGCGACACAGTTACACTCCTGCCACCAGGCGATGATCCAGTGAGTATTATTCGTTAAAAGCACAAGGCTTGGCACATCCTGTCAATACAAATTGTATTCAATATGGCAGGGGGAAGGAACTTCTGCAGTATGGGAAGGGGCTTCTGCAGCTGATGATGAGGAGACTGTCACTGGATTCCAAAAGGCCTGAGGTATCATGTAAATTGTATGGAAATGCATATTTAGCCCATAATGGATGAGAAGTCAGTTCAGTTTATTCTTTGTTCCAGAAGGGCAATTTGTATGAAGCAGGAAGACATCACATGAGAATATACAACACAAACCACACAACAATTAACACAATAAAAGTATTTTATATAGCACTCATAATATATATTTGTAACAGGATCCAGACGCAGTACAGCCTGACAGCATGGTAAGTATGGGCTCTAAAGTAAATCTAAATTATGCATAATTCCTGTTGTGCTAATCAATGGGTGGTTTACAGAATTCACAAACTGTCAGAGGTCTCTACAGTCAACATCTCAAAAAACAAATCGAGCTGGCAGATACACAGGTTGCCGTCAATAAAAGGCATCTCCAGGATCTGGACCTTGGTATTGAAATAAAGAAAAAGAAACTGAGGAAACTGGATCTGGAGATAAAGAAACTAGAAAAAGAAGTAAATGACTTCAATCCATACTTTAAGCATATCTGTAAAACAATGTATTAATTATGTTTTTCTCCCCAGCTCTCCTCCTTGTCTCCTTGTCTCCGACAAGACAATAAAATCTGTCATCTAAAATAATTGATGTATTAGTCTCTGACTAGCCTGCCATTGATGTCATCTGGGAATATAGCTGCATTGTCCCACTCAATCTCCGGTGCCAGTGCAGGACCCCTTTCCTTCCTCAGACAGGCAACATTATGTAGGACAGTGCAGGCTACAGTGATGTCACATGCCCTGTCTGGGGTGACCCTCAGGTGGTGGAGACACTGAAAACGGGATTTGAGAAGGCCAAATGCCATTTCAATTCGGGACCTTGTTCTTGCATGGGCAAGATTGTATCCTTGCTGTGCTGCTGTCTGAGGGTCAGCAAGGGGAGTGAGAAGGTATGTCTCACAGGCATAACCCTTGTCTCCCAGAAGAATGCCAGAGAATTCACCTGAGAATACAAAATGTAATCATTACAACTACACATAAACACAATTGCGTCAAATGGTTTACTTATCACTGAAATGTGTGTGGTCTACCTTGTGATGGTCGCTGGGAAATGGTACTCGACCTAAAAACTCAGTCATGGACAGACCCAGGCTTCTTTGCCTCCACATTAGTAAAGATACAGGCAGCATCACAGATCATCTGAAAAGATGTGATGTTGCCTATTCGTTACACATTTAATGCACAGAATACATTTTGGCTATAGTTGACAGTAGAGCTAATTAAATCATTTTTACCTGAACATTGATAGGCTACTGTGGAAGGATTTTCTGTTCACATAATCTCCCTAATGGGCCCCTGAGCGGTGTTTAATGCGAATGTGTGTGCAGTCCAGCGCACCAATGACATTAGGGAAACCTGTAACACAAAATAGTCTGAGTATCTGGTGACTGTTCTAAAGTAACGCTTTTTTGTAATCTATATTTCATGTTACCTGCAATCTTGTGGAAATTCTCTTTGATGTAACACATTCTTCTGTGGCCAGGGAAGGTAATGAAGATGTGTGCCAAGGACTTCAGTGCCAAACACACACTTCTGACAGTACGGCAAATAGTGCCTTTATTTACCGTTTCGGCATCTCCCACGGAATATAAAAACATGCCGCTTGCAAAAAAGCGCAGTGCCACATAGACCATCTGTAGGATGGTGAGAGCATGGCTTTGCCCTGTGAGGTGCTGAATTTTGGGACCCAGCAGTCTGCAAAAATAACAATTTCCATCTCCAGTAAATCTGTACCTCTCATGCAGGTACTCGTCGGGAAAAGCTGGGTCTGATCTGTCCCGAAACACCCTCTCACGTCTGAAAGCACGTCTCAGTTATCAGTGCTTCTTCGTCCAAAACGTCATTTAGAAATGGGCATGCCATGGTGCAAGAAGAAACACAGGTGAATGGGACTTTATATATCGCCCTCATCACTGACTTCATTGAAATCACCGTTGCAACTTCATCAACCACTTCTAACCATCTAAACAACTGCAATAGTAGGGTTTAAAATCAAACTTGTGACAGAAATAGTGAGAAGTAATGCATGTTAATAAAAAAAAATCAGAAGACAACAGAATAACTGTTAAACACGTTTATTTCGGATCACAGCGGCAGCTGATTTAACACATGAGACTCCAGAATTAATCTTAGCCTGGCTGTTAGCCTGCTCTGGAGCAGGCTAGCTGCAAAGAATAAATCTCCATGGTTAAATTGGCTGGGTTTAATTCAACCTGCTTTCGTGCAACCAAGTCAAAGCTAAATTCATCCAGGATAACTTGAATATCCCGGCTTAATCCCTTATCCTGGTTTCGTGCAATAGCCCTCAGGTAACCATGTTCTGTTTAGCAATATTTTAACACATTTTGGCCTGTGCATTTATCAGGGTGGGTTTGTGTCAGGGTTGATAAATGCACAGGCCAAAACTCTGTCAGCAGCTGTGTACAGCATTGTACACAGCTACTGACATTTAATGTAGCAGACATACATCAGAAAGTATGTGTTCTAGATGTCATACTTTCTGATGTACGGATATAACTACCAGCTGAAACCCCACACTTCCATCCCCATTCATTTCATTGTAATTCTCCTGTGTCCTCTGTAATGTTAAGTTTCCTTTCTGATGGACAGGAGACAAAGTCCTCCTGTCTCCTCTGTAATGTTAAGTTTCCTTTCTGATGGACAGTAGACAGTCCTCCTGTGTCCTCTAATGTTAAGTTTCCTTTCTGATGGACAGGAGACACAGTCCTCCTGTGTCCTCTGTAATGTTAAGTTTCCTTTCGGATGGACAGAAGACACAGTCCTCCTGTGAGCAATATGTAAGGACCCGTGCTGGTCTTGGCCTGGAGCACCATCTTAACTGTTCATCAACAGTGGAAATATCACTGCGGGACCAAAGAGACACATGTTCTCCCTGCCAGTGTCGAGGTTTCTTCACAACAGATAATAAGGTATTGTTTTTTTATTTCATTTAATATGTGATTCCCAATGTTTTCTTTTAATTCTATTTTCATTCATGTATTAATGTTGTATCAATGCAATCGTTTTAATAACACTAATTGTACATCTAATATAACATTGTAATATTAACTTGTTCCTTCAGGTCTTCCTCCTCTGTGATCCCTCCACTTCACAGTGAAGACACTCAGGACTGCAGAGGGCTAAACACATAAAAGAAGCAGAACATCATGCAGCCGTATTCAGTTGTACTGGACATACATGTTGATCTGCCCTGCAGTAGAAAAGAAGGTATTTCATTATTGTGAATTATAAACCTTTTTAGCAAGTTTAGTTTCAGACCAGTTTATAACAATAACTTCCTGTTTTCTCTTGTCAGAACCAGCTGTCCTCCTACCCCCCATCTCCATTTGTTCATCCATTGCTGTGCACTGTTCAGTTCAGTAGAGATTAACTACAGTTGGTTCTTAAGCGAGAGCTCAGGTGTACGACTGGAAGGAAACAAACTGCTGCAGATCAGTCATTAGTCAGTCATCACTGTCACAGTGACAGCCCCACCTTTGTGCAGCATCAAGCTCCTCCCTAAACCAGCTGTAAAGGTAACAATTGTTATCACGTCATCCTTTGTAAAATATCTCTCTTTGACCACAACAAAAAAATCACTGTTGGTCTTAATACTTGTATTTATTTATTCATGTCATCCTGCCCTTTTCAGTCAGTTTTTTAACAGATATATGAAGGATGGGAATGTGTTTTTGTTGTTGTTGAAATGTGTTTTTGTTGTTTTTGTTTGTAAATCAGAATCAGAATTCGGTTTATTTGCCATGTATGTTATACAAACACGGAATTTACTGTGGCAGGGAGGTGCAAAACACTAAACATATACAGATATTAAATTAAGTAAAAGTACAAAAGTTTAACTATTTCTAAGAACTAAACAATCTAAGAATTGTTCAATTGCTACGTGCATATGAACTAATTAACTTTGAAGAAATTACATATTTGTATCATAATGAGTCATTAGTATGGGGTTTCAGCTGATAGGTATATTCAAGGTTTTTCACGTGTATACCTATTCTTGGGGTAACCCAAACTCTAATGAAAAGACGAATATTCAAGTGTTAAATTGTAAGACTGTGAAATCCAAGATAAATGTATTATCTTCAGATTGGCTAAAAAATTACTTGGTTCAAAGAGCCTTGTCAAAAGATTTAATTGGAAAACAGATTCTCCCAAGCTCGTCTTCTAATCTTGAGTCAACTAGTGATTCTAACCCAATGTTCCATCAAAGTAAGGAAAACCCAGTGTTTCAGTGAGCCTCAGTAAACTGAGCTTAATGTTGGTATAGTTTAAATGACAATGTTGATGAGACTGTAAGTCCAGGGCTACTGGTCCTTGAAGTCTTGAACTTCTGTGAGTATTAACCTAGGTCTGGAAACAATGTGAAAAGCCTTTGATTGTAGGAAATGAACAATATTGTAAAATATTGAAATTCTAATAAATGTATTCATAAATATCAAACAAAGGGCCCAATGTTCAGAAAACTCAGTGTTGATAAATTTGTCACTATGGCCAAAATGAGTTTTTTAGCCACGAAATACATAAATTGTGTCATTTATTTTTCAAATATTTACTGAAGGTCAAGATCAACAATATAAAAAGAGCCTAGAAAGTGCTGCCCAAAAGACCCTTTAAGTTTCCTTCTGGTTGGCCAAAGTGTCTCTATGTTGTGGGATCTTTGGGAAAAACCCAACGGCTTTTTGCAGAAAGGGTTTTCTTCAAGTTCAATTTTATTTATATAGCACATTTACAAACAGCCACACGGCTGGCCAAAGTGCTTCACAGGGTTTTCTTCTTTCTATCTTTCTTTCCAATGTTCTGTTTTAATTCACTTCAATTCACTTAAATTATGATCAATTTAACTGTAACTTATTTCTGATTAATGCAGTTTGATAAACAAGTCATATTTACTTGGACAATTAAATATACAAAGACAAAACCATTTTTACTTTGCTAATTTTCCATTCCACATACAGTATAGATGCATACAGAGAATATTAAGAAATATTTATTGACATCTTTATATTTACTATTGTTTTTTCTCATAGAGAGATGGTGATCATTTTTTGTTTGTATGTGTGATATATGAGGCTTGTCTGCATGTTAGTTTTGACATGCTGATACTAACTACTGTGTTAATTATTTCAAAATTGTCGATTCAGAAAATTGTTTTCTAAATGTAAACAAATAAAACCTGTTTTTGAAGAGGTCACCGCCTGCTTTATACTTTTAACATCACTATATTTGCTTGAATACTTTTAACGCTTTTAAACTTATGAAAGTAAATTAGATACTCTTTTCATCACTCCTTTTTGAACAGTAAGAAAATATTGAAATGCATATATAAATATGTTTCTATCGTGATGTTATTAAATGTTTTTTGCACATACCTCTTTTAAAAACTTTTAAAAACCTCCTTCACTATTCATCTTTTCAACAGCAAACACACACATTTTCTTCAGGAAATGTACCTTTCTAGTTTCTTATATACTAGTGTAATAATTGGACCAATAGGAATGCTGTTCCTATTGGTCCAGAAGACGTTCTCAAAAGTTAATAAATCTGTTTATATACCTCCTGAAAGTTCGCAGAGGTAAATAAACGTTTTTACAGACCTAGCAACAAGCGGTTGCCTTGGAGATGTAGCCATTGACCTTAACGACGTGGCATCTGCTCGGCAACAAAGTAGCCTAAATTGCCCCCCAAAAAACTAAAACGATTTGTTTGTAAACCTCGACCTACGGTCTCGGTTAACAAACGTTTTAACAAATCTCGGTTTACAAAGGCGTTTGCAGACCTGGGCCCCGTTCGTCGTAAGGGTTGAAGCTAAGTTAATCAATTGTCCCTTTAGCCCGTTAACATTAGCGAGATGAGTGAGAACAGCAAATATCGGTTCGTCAACGGCTGATCCGCATCCAAATCACGTGGTTAATTTGAATCAGGCTAAACTTATCAGGGAAATTGCACGTGCACGTCCTACTTCAAAAGGCAGGAAAGGTCGATCACCAAAACCGTGACTTTCTAACGGTATGATGGCGGAAAAGACGAAAGAGAGAGCGGTGATAGGCTATTCTCGCCATCCGAGCAAACTATTATAATGAGTCTCTACGAAGACAATAAGCATATTATCATGGCTAAGTCAAACACCGCCACCGCTGCCAGAGCAAGACAAGCAGCTTGGGAAAAAATTGCCGATAAGCTAAATGCGAAAGTTTTGGGGAAATGTGTAGGCTCATCTTAAGTGCCTCATTACCCCAATCAATCAGATCACATTTCTTTAAATGTGCCTGCTGGTATAGGCTTAATGGAAATTAATAATCGAATGAGATCTTGCTAGCGAAAATAATGATCTCAACTCTTTCAGAATAAGTAGGCTAGATAAAAACAAGGCCAAAGAGTATCTAATTGATACGAATTCATAGACAATTATGAGGATATATGTAGGCTACTGCGCTTATATCATGTACTATATATGTGTATATGCATGTAGGCCTATGTGTAAATCCCTTTTTGATGTCATTGACTGGGACATGGCCAGGGAATATGATGAATTGATTCATCAGCTGGTTAAGCGCCAAGTACACTTTTCTTACAGCAACGCATGCTGCGGCTTTGCCATTGTTTTCTGCATCGCCTATACTGTATAAAAATTTAGCCTATAAAAAGGCTGACCCTTTTTGCGTCAGCCTACCTGACGCAAAAAACCTCAAGGCTATGCATTCTGAAGCACAGTTAAAGTTTCAAGTACCTTTATTGTCAATTTCTTAACATGTCAAGACATAAAAAGGAATCGATATGACGTTTCCCACTCTCCCACAGTGAAACATATAAAAAGCACAGGCACAACAGATAAGATAAGACATTTCCTAAAACATAGCGTTACATATTCACATACAGCAGCATAAGCTCATAATAAAGCATAAAGCTTGCTGCAGCGTGTGATATTTGCAATGTACGGCCCGAGAAGGTCTTGCAAATAAATGAGTCCATGTCGGCTGAATCGATATCGCTCAAACAAGAACTCATCCGTGTGAAATAAAGGATCTTGGCAATCGCGAAGAACTCTATTGGTATGGAAAGCTAATCGAACTAAAATATAGCTCCTTGGTCAACTGGGTCTCTCAAAAAGGGAGCTGCCATGTTAATTTCCGGGGGTGTGGCAAGCTTATCCAGCTACACTTACGTTAGCCTGCTCTGGAGCAGGTTAGTGCTAATTGATATGGGTCATTCTACGTAAATGGTGGCTTTCCTGTCCCGGCCTTGACCACCAGGAAAAACACTTAAAATTGTCAGATAACGACACAAAATATATGTTTTTTGTTTTAATAGAAGTTTTTTATTGTTAATAAAACATATGTAAGACAGTCATATTGCAAATTTATTTTATTTTATTTTATATATATTGTAGAACATAGTCAGTACCAATAAATTGTCTTGTCCCTCGGGTCAGGGGTCGTGGTTTAGTGACATGTTTTGAGTAAAAATATATTTTTTACTCCCCCTTTAAATGTCATAATACAAAGTAAAATAGTATAGTTATTTAAGGGACTACTTAAAAAACTAAAATATCAACTAAATATTATAAATAATTTACAGGGAATAGCTGTCCCTCAGTTTCATGTCACTGGTGTTACAATTTATAAAAACCAACACTTTGAAAACATGCAACATCCTTGCCAACTTCTTCCTGGGTCAAAGGTTCATTGGAGGCGGGGCTGATTTCAAAAGGACATGGTGAGTGTGCACTCTCTCTTCATCTTTTAGCAATTTGATAAATAATTTGATAATTTCATGCGAGGACTTAAGATGTGTCACTGGTGTTCTACAGATTATAGTAAGGGGAAAGGAAATTTGATTAAAATAATTGATCAAATTGCATGATTGAGTGATTTATTTGTAATTTAAGAAGTGTGGTTTGAGCTACTGTGGCCGCCATCTTAGATATGCCATGTGGTCTGCAGATTTGTCACTGGTGTTATTGTCACTGGTGTTACTGTTCCTGCTGGTAACACCAGTGACATGACGATAACACCAGTGACAATCAATAACACCACTAACTTTTCACTCAACTTAAGTTTTCATAAAAGCCTCAACAATTATATTAATAAAGACTTATTAGCATGTTATTACTGTTTCAATATTGTAAACACATAATATGGCTTTCCTTTTGATAGATATGGCGAAATTAAGTGCTGCTGAAAAGCAAAGACTCTACAGACAGCGCAGGGATGCTGACCCAGACCGCAGGGCAGCTTACCTTAAACAAAAACACCAGACTTACTTAAAGGATTTAGAGAGTCAAAAAAGAAAGACAGTAAAGGATCTCACAGAAAGGGAAAAAAGACAGGAGCGAAGGAAATGGCGGGTCAGACAGGCAAAACACAGAGAGAGATTGAGCGCAGGAAAGACAGTGTTACATTACATTTACATTTATTCATTTAGCAGACGCTTTTATCCAAAGCGACTTCCAAGAGAGAGCTTTACAAAGTGCATAGGTCACTGATCATAACAACGAGATAGCCACAAAACATTGCGAGTAGCCAAAACATGAAGCACACATTGTGAACAACCAAAATAAGTGCCAAAGGGAAGAACCATAAGAGCATGTAGTTAAACAAGTTACAATTAAACAACATGAGCTGCTATAAGTGAAAGTGTACCTGTGGAAAAAAAGCAAGCAACAATAATAAACAATATATCACAGCGAGTACAAAAATTTAAGTCAGTTACCACTAACCACAAGAGCAACAAGTGTTGACCCCACCATCCACTCCAGACAGTCAACCCAGTACTTCAAGGTCAGAATTCAAGACAATGTCTCTGTAGGAAGACAAAAGGCCTTATCTACCGAGTTACTTAAAGGGATAGTTCACCCAAATTGATATATTGGTTTCCTTATTGTGTATGCAGTCTATGGACAAGGTATGACAGCAAGCCATGCTTTTGTTTACCTGGCCACTGTTTCAAATGCTAACATTTTTGCATTTGTGGCACAAAACCAAAGCATGAGACATTCCTTCTCCCTAGACTACTTACACAGTAAGGAAACCAATATGTCATTTTGGAATTTGGGTGAACTATCCCTTTAAATAGGCCTACACAATAGTTGTCACATGGCACGAGAACTGATACTGTTTTAACAAGCTGCATAGTTTTGTGTATAGGCATGACAGAAATAGAGTAGGTAGATTTCATGGTTATATTATGTCGCATGCATCTCACATTGGAAATCTAATAAAATTATATATTACATCTTTATGCTTTACAGACAACGAATCCAAGGGCAGAGAGTGCGCAGGAGAGAAGCACAGAAAAGCAGAAGAAAATGTCAAGAGTTGCAAGAGAAGTTAGAAAAGCACAAAAGACTATATCACAAATATAAGAAACGTTGTCACCGTTTGCAGGGTAAAAATCAAGACCTTGAAAGTCCAAGAACAAAGACAAAAAGTACTCTACAAGACTGTCCTGCCACTTCATCCATTAAAAGAACTCTTAACTTCCACTATGCTCTCTTGGGGGATCTAAGAGCAAAATACAAAGCAGACAAAGCCAAACAGGGGTTTGTAAATATACTGACAGGAAAGCTGATCAAGAAATACAGATTAAAAAAGTTGTGCGAGCAGTCCATTGGTTTTTCATACAAAGCCTGGAAGCCACAAAACAGAGCTCGACAAACAAGCTTGGCCGAAATAAAAAAGAGAGCTGTAAGACAGTTCTACTTAAGAGACGATGTCAGCCGGCAAACCCCTGGCAAGAAAAACACTATCACTCTCAGAAAAATAAAGAAGGCTCCTTTGTGATTACCGGAAAAACCTCCACAGGAAATTTGTTGCTGAGCATGGGCAAAACATTTAATATGCCTTCTTCTGCAGGGAGAGACCCTTTTGGGTGGTGACCCCACAGGAGAAAGACCGAGAAACTTGCCAGTGCAAGACCCATGAGAACTTACAGTTTATGGTGGATAAAATGCACAAACTTGGTCTTTCACAGTCCATCTCCTCCATCTGGAGGAGATGGCAGATAACACAGTCTCTAACAATTCAAAGACATGCGCCTATGGTGAATGCCAAGAATGTGAACAATCCACTGTACCACCGTCCAGACAGCAATCAAACAAAGAGGTGTCGCTCACCCCGTGGTGTCTGGAGAAGATCGAGCACAATATAGCAAATGAAGGACAAGAGAGAAGTAGCTTAATCACCGTGAAGAAGAATATAGCCATAACAGAGGAAGAGCTGGTGACCCAGTTGCAAAATAGGCTCTTTAAATTCAGGAGACATCTGTTCAACAACAGATGGCAGTACAGCATCTACCGGACCCTGAGGGAAAACCTGACCAATGATTGCCTGATCCATATAGATTTTAGTGAGAACTTCACTTGCAAGTATGCTTCAGAGATCCAGTCAGTTCACTTCGGGGGGTCACACAAACAAGTGACGCTCCACACTGGTGTCCTCTGTGGGGAAGGAGCCCCCCATCTCCTTCTGCACCATCTCACCCAGCAGAAGGTATGATCCAGCAGCCATATGAGCTCACCTGGACCCCATCCTGGACATGATAAAAGACCAGTACCCTGCCATGCAACACCTTCACTTCTTCAGTGATGGTCCAGCCACACAATATAAACAGAAGGGCAACTTTTACATGGTTTGCACGGAACCTTACAAGAAGGGCTTCCAGGGGACTACGTGGAACTTTTTCGAGGCCAGTCACGGAAAGGGTGCTCCGGATGGAGTGGGGGGTTCATTGAAGAGGTCAGCCGACCTCTTGGTCCGTCACGGGAGAGACACAACGGATGCAATGTCTTTCTATCAGGAGTTGAGGAACTCTGGCAGTCAAATACAGTTTTATTATGTCAGCGAGGAAGAGGTGGAAAGAAAGGCACAGATGATGTCTGGGGTACCTCTGGTAACCATAAAAGGAACCATGCGAATGCACCAGGTTATAAATATCACACCTGGCATCCTGAAATATAGAGACATAAGTTGTGTCTGCCAAGCGGCGAAAGGCGTGTGGGATTGTCCATGTTATGGACTCCAAGAAGTCACCCTCCCGACAGTGTTGCCTAATGGCCGTGATCTTTCACCTCCACATCAACCAGGTGTCATCGACCCGGATACCTCAGCTCCACTTCGTCCAGATGACATTGAGTCTCACCACAGTGGACAGTGGTGCATTGTGAACTATGACGAACAACCATACCCTGGCGTTATACTGGAGGTCGAAGAACATAATGTGCAAGTAAAGTGCATGCACAGGAATGGAGTCAACAAGTTCTACTGGCCAAGCCCAAGAGATGATATCAACTGGTATGGAGATGACCAGATTGTTTGTCTGATGCCAGAGCCGCTGCCAGTGAACAAAAGATCAGTTCAGATTGACCACAGTATCTGGAAGTACTTAGAGGAGCACCTGGATGTGTGAAAATGGCAGATGTGAACTGGCCACTAGTGAAGAAGCCATCTGTGGCTAGAAAGCAATGGCTCGATGATTATAACAGTGGCACGCGACACAATAACATGGCAAAGACAAACATATCTCACGTACAAGTGAAGAACAGATAGTACAGGAAATATTCCATGAACATGTTTTGCTGCATACAAAATGTTCGTATCAGTGCTTTTGGGAAATCAGTTTTAGTTTACGTTCAATGTTAGTGTTTCTAATGTTCTAGTGGACATGTTTTATATGTTTGTAAGGCAATGAAAGACACATTTAGTCAAAAGCCTTAATCTTTTGGTCTTAATCTGACCAATAACCTTCATTTTATTGTTCATATTAAATTAACACATTTTATGAAATCTGAAATTATTTGTTATGTAAAATATTACTAATAAATTGATAACATTTGTTTGAAATAATATTATGTTATGCAATTGGTTTCACATTGCGTCACTGGTGTTACATTGCGTCACTGGTGTTACTGCTTGGCATATTGGTGTTCTGGCATCAGAGTGCCCAGTTTCATAGAATATGTTTTTTGTTTCTACCTAACTGTTGCTGCATTCATTAGGAAGCATTTTAAGGATATGATCATTCAATTTTGATCACTTAACCTCAATTATTTCTAATGTTACAACAAAAAACACAATGGTAGAAATAGAAAAATGTCACACAATAAAACTTCACACATCCCTGTTTAAAGTAAATTATTACTAATCAAGAACATTTCTTAATATTATCATTAACTTTGCCTGTCTTTGATTATATATGAAAATTAAATAGTCAAATTACATTCTGGAAAGCCTCAATTGTCATCTAAAATATAGGTAACACCAGTGACAAAAAGGCAGCACAAGCATTTTTTTATGTAATGTAGTAAAAATATCAAAATACATTAAGCTGTCATTTAAGTTGATTTATAATGTTAAGAGGTTAACTATTATCTGACTAAGATTTGGTATTTTAAAAAAGAATTACTTTTTGAACTTTTTGAATTGCTTTGCCACCATTTTCGTAGAATGACCCATATGTTACTATGGTGATTTATCGAAAGTTGCTTCCACGAACCAAAAAGAGGGGCGCTTTTTATCTTAGCCTGAAAATTAGCTCGCTAAACCGCTTAGCGAGCTACGACGAATACCCTGCTGTCGAGGAGTAAACATTTACTGTTTATTTTCCTCTTCCGACCACTTTTTTCTGTCGCCTACTAGTTTCACACCGTTTAAGCTAGAAACACCGTTCAAACTTTATTTGCTAAAGTCTGAACTGCTTTAGTGTGCTATTACTTTTCTCACTTAAAAGTTTTTAAGATATTAAAGTTTAAAGTGCAAACCTCACAAAAGGTTTACTGGAGCTGGCGTTACTACGAACAAATGCTTCGTAACTGAAAAGTTTTTACTTAATTGACAATATTGAACACAGATGTTAAGAAACTTGTCTTGACTCTAAATATCTTCTCCGTTTTCAATTTGAAGCGGTAAATCTAACACAGTAGGAATTCTCCCACGACATCCGCTCGCTCCGTTTTGACTAACAAATATGTTTTCTCAGTCCACCATACATTAAACCAGGGGTTCTCAAACTTTTCAGCCCACGACCCCTAAAATAATGGTGCCATTGACTCGCGACCCCGCATCCACGGAGCTGGTTTACGAATACTCGGGAGTAAAAATAGGCCCTGGACTTTGATCCAGACCGGCCCACCAGAACCGACCCCCGCCACTACAGCTAACCTGCTAATGCATGGACATTCCAAGTTTGATGTGACATTTTTGGCCTTTATTTAAGCGCAATTATTTTTTGAGCTTTGTGTAAAATAAACATAGCCGTTTTTCAATTGGTATAACCTTGTCTAGTGAAGGTGATGTCTTTTTGTCTCTTAATTTTTCAGCCCCACCCTTACGTTTATTAGCCTGGTTTTCCATCGTTATTCTTCTCCCGATGCTCCCGATGGCCAGTCCGCTACTGCGGGGCTGTGCCGCGGTGGTGGATTTTCAAGTCATATTATTTTAAATTCTCGTGCTGTCAGGGGGTGCACCCTGCAGCACCCTCATCACCCCTAGTTCCCGCGGCCATGGGTATTCCCTCTCCACTGAAATCCAAAACTCTGCCTTTAATGTTCAGTCGCTTGACAGTTCAACTAATGCGTCCTCCTGATTGGATGTCAGATGGTTTGCCGTACTTACAGTGAATGGAAAATCAAAAGGCTGATGGCTTTTTTATTTGCATGCATTAATTTAACTACCATTTTTAACTTGTTAAAATTTTGGCTCAAATATGGTATTTCTAATTGTTTTAAAATGTTCCTTGATTTCTGGAAATCATCTCGCGACCCCCCCTCGCTGTCTTGCGACCCCCCGGGGGGTCGCGAACCCCACTTTGAGAACCACTGCATTAGACAAGCAAATTTTTGAGCACTTTCAATACAAGATACAGGCCACGTTAGAGTTGATATATATACATAATTGTGTGGGCAATGTAGAACAGCAAACAGATTCGAAATATGATCTTTTGTTTTAAAGTAATGGCCATTCTAGCTGCCATACTGTAGAACGGCGAAACCACGTTCTACAGTATGGTAACTACGTCTATAGCTGTAGCGTTAGACGTAGCTATCGTTCGTTACTGTACCTACAAACAAATGCTTCTTAACAGTATTTACTTTTTATTGGCGATATTGACAACAGAGGTTAAGGAACTTGTCTGTAATCAAAATATCGTCTCCGTTTTCAGTAGATCTAGCTTACTGTAGGAAGTCTCCCATTGAATCCTCTCTCTAGCTTCGCTTTGGCTAAAGATGGACGACGATGATGACAACGTATGCATTATTCACGCCTACGGTGTTAATACAGTCTGTACAAATACCACTTTGACATATATGATCCGCTGGTTAGATGTAACATGACCTTATCTACTACCCACAATAGTTCAGCCTTATTGCAGCAGAAGCAGCAACATTTTAATCAGAGTTACATTTACATTTATGCATTTAGCAGACGCTTTTATCCAAAGCGACTTCCAAGAGAGAGCTTTACAAAAGAGCATATAGGTCACTTATCATAACAACGAGATAGCCCCAAACATTGCGAGCAGCCAAAACATGAAACATACATGGTGGAAAACCAAATAAGTGCCAAAGGGAAGAACCATAAGAGCATGCAGTTAAACAAGTTACAATTGAACAACATGAAACTCCCCACAAGAGTGCAAAAGTGTACCTATAGAAAAAAACAAACAATCAACAGTAAAATATTTCACAGTTGGAGTATCTTTTGCAGTTGCACAACAGTCACGTAATGTGACGAGATTGAATTTAAAAGTATAAAAAACTCACCAGGGACAACGACAACATCGGCAACCCTGCACCAGGGCGTAGGTTTGGTCTCAGCTTTGGTAGGGACACTTTGTTCAGAAATGAAAAAATGTATATTTAAGTAATTGGTTCAGGTTTTATGGAGCTGTACTACTGTAAGCCTACATCATCTGTACTGGACTTCTGAGCAATGAAATCATATATGATGCATACCAATTTAAAGCACCTTTTTACTATCTACAAGTATAAGTGTGAATGACAACATTCATGGGTAACATTGTCTAAACATCCCTTAAAAAACTGCAATTTAATGCAGTCTTTACCAAAATGGACAATTCAACTTCTCACCTGAACCCCTGATGCTGATTCATCACCAACCTGCTCTACATCTTCAGGGTGCTTTTTTTTCCTGCACAGTAATTCATCAATTTAATATAGACACTAACCATGCTTAGTTGACTGCTGACATTGGTCGAAATTACAGGGATAGTGTAAGGCTGGGTGTCAAACCTGCCCCCACCTCTCATATGCTAAAGTCTGGAGTTTCTGGACGGTCTCAACTTGATGGCCCTCACACGCCATTTAAGATTTGGTCTGATTGGTTGGTCTTGTGTAAAAAGGGAATTGTAATGCATTGTTCTGTGGATTCTTCATCTCCTGAGACTTTCTCCTCAGTTCTCCCTTGTCCTACTGTCCTACTCCTTGCTCACCTCTTGCTTTCTCTCTGATTTACAATGATCATGGTAGAGTAGGTAAGATTTAAAACTTTCATATTGTAACATGTTTGCCTTGTAATTGATTTCATTCATTTGCAATGTCATTAAATGCGTATTTCATTTAACCGTACTTTGACCAGTCAAATACCTGGAATTCTATTGGTATTGGCATGATTTGGTTCATGCTAATACACTATTCAGTTTCTGTCAGAGAAATTTAGAATGTAAGTAAGTAAGTAAGTCTTTATTTATATAGCACATTTCATACAAGAATTGTAGTTCAAGGTGCTTTACATAAAATCAATAAAATCAATAAAAACAATAATACAAGTGATAAACAATTCAAACAAAAATAAAAATCCCAATAACATCTCTGTTCAAGAGAGAAAACAACTTTAAAAAGTAGGAAAACCCTTTTGAGATAAAATTACTTAAATGCTTCGGTAAAAAGGTAGGTTTTAAGATGTCTTTTAAAAATGTCTAGAGTGTTTGCTTCCCTAATATTTATGGGTAATTTGTTCCATAGTTTTGGGGCGTAATTGACAAAGGCCGAATCACCAATCTTCTTATGACTGCTTCTGGTGACCTCTAATAGGCCTGTATTTGATGATCGCAGTGTTCTAGCTGGTGTGTAGTTTATAAAGGAGTTAGCAATGTAGCTAGGTCCTTGTCCGTGTAGAGCTTTGTATGTGAGGAAAAGGACCTTAAAGTCAATTCTGAAGGTAACAGGGAGCCAGTGTAAAGTAGCTAGGACAGGACTAATGTGTTCTCTCCTTTTAGTTTTGGTTAATAATCTAGCTGCAGAATTTTGAATGAGCTGTAGTCTTTCAGTGGTTTTCTTGGGAAGACCAGTGAAAAGTGCGTTACAGTAGTCCAGCCGGCTGGATATAAAAGCATGAATTAACTTCTCTGCATCATTTTGGTTTATGAATGGTCGTACCTTTGCTATATTCCTCAGGTGAAAGAAAGCTGTTTTGGTCACTTTATTAATGTGAGAGTTGAAATTCAAATCTGAGTCCAGGATTACACCGAGACTCGTCACCTCTGGTTTAAGACAGGGGGTTAAGCCTCCAAGATTCTTAATAAGCATCTCTCTTTTGGATTTGGGGCCACATAGTAGGACTTCGGTTTTGTCTTCATTTAATTTAAGAAAGTTATCATTCATCCATTTGTTTATTGCCAACAGGCAGTTGGTAATGGAATTGATGGCCGTTGCATCGTTGGGTTCAGTGGATATATATAGTTGTGTGTCATCCGCATAGCTATGGAAATCTATGTTATGTTCTCTGATTATGTCGCCGAGTGGTAACATATAAAGAGAAAAAAGTAATGGACCTAAGCAGCTTCCTTGAGCTTCCCAACCCCGTAGCAGTTCTCATGTTTCTTGGACCTATGGTCACCTAAACTAACATAAAACTTCCTTCCTGTGATATATGATTTCAGCCAGTTCAATACACTATCCGTGAACCCAATAAGCTTTTCCAGTCTATTGATTAGGATGTCGTGATCAATTGTATCAAATGCTGCACTGAGATCTAACAGGATAAGGATAGAGACTTTATTTGCATCAGAGTTTAGTCTGAGGTCGCTAATTATTTTGGTGAGAGCAGTTTCAGTACCGTGATATTTCCTGAAACCTGACTGCGAGACTTCCAGGATGTTATTTTCTTCAAGAAAATAATTTAATTGGACTAAAACTATCTTTTCCAGTACTTTACTAATAAATGGAAGGTTTGATATTGGTCTGTAATTTGCAAGTAGACTGTTATCCAATTTGGGTTTCTTTAATAGGGGCTTTACAACAGCTGTTTTGAAGGCATCTGGGAAGACGCCAGTTCTAAGGGATGTGTTTATAATCTCTAGCACCGGACCTGAGACACTATCAAACACTCGCTTAAAGAATGTTGTGGGTATAGGATCAATATCTGAGGTTGTGGAGTTAGATTCGCTGACAATTTTGGAAAGTTCACTAAGTGTGATACAGGTAAATGTGCTCATGGTTATGTTGCAGAATCTACTGATGTCAGTTTCGACCCCACTATTAATAATACTCGCTCTGATCAAAGTTATTTTGTTCTTGAAGAACAAAGCAAGCTCTTCACATTTAACTGCTGAGGATGGAGGTGGGGCAGGGACAGTGTTTAGCAGCTGGTCAATGGTGGAGAAAAGAACTCTGGAATTTCTGGCATTTTCTGTAATAATGTTGGAGAAATATTCTCTCCTTGCTAGACGGATGGTTTTGTTATAGGTGGTTAGTGTATCTTTGTAGATATTGTAGTGGATAGTGATCTTTGTTTTCCTCCATTTTCTCTCTGCTGCACGGCATTTTCTTTTCGTTTCACTAACATTTTTATTTCTCAGCCATGGGGAGGTTCTGCTTGTGCACTTCTTTTTGGTTTTCAGTGGTGCAACAGAGTCTAACACAGATAATAGTGCATCATTGAGGTTCTCTACCATTTCATTCAGAGAGCAATCATGGTTAGTCGGCTCATATAGAGCAAATTGTTCAGAACATGTCATCATAGCTGTATCGTCTAAATATCTTCTATGGACTAAGAATTCTTTTTTGGTTTTTGTTAGGATAATTTCCACATTAAAAAGTATATAATGATGGTCTGAGAGGGGTAGATCAGTTATTGAAATATTATTGATATTTAGTCCAGTTGTTATCACTAGATCTAGTGTGTTTCCGTGCCGGTGTGTTGGGTCTGTTATGTGTTGAGTTAGATTGAAACTGTCAAGGAGATTTAAGAGCTCAATAGTTCTTGGGTCTGCTTTTTTATTTACTTGGATATTTAAGTCTCCGTTTAAAACTACTTTGTCATATCTAGTGACACATAGTGATAATAGTTCAGAGAATTCTTGTATGAATATTGGCGAGTGCTTGGGTGGCCGATATATAATAACAAAAAGTATTGATTCGGTTTTGAGCTCTATAGCAAGATATTCATATGATGTGAATTCACCTAGCTCAGTGATTTTGAACAACAGTTTAGAGGAGAAAATAGCTGCGACTCCTCCACCTTTTTTTGATGTCCTAGAAACTTGGTGAAAGCTGTAATCGGGCGGACACGCTTCTATCAAAGTTGCTGTTGCCGTGTCATTGTTTAGCCAGGTTTCTGTTAGACAGATGCAGTCTAAGTTGTTTTCTTTGACCAGATCATTAACTAGAAATGTTTTGTTATTTAGTGATCTAACATTTAGAAGGGCCAGTTTCATCTGTGGGGTATTAACAGATAAAACAGGGGTAGATAAATCTGTTGGAAGAATATGGATAGTTCTGTGACTTCTAACACTAGTTTCAGGTTTGTAACCATGCATTTTACCATGCCATTTTCTGTTTGTGATGATGACCGGTATGTCACCATGTCAATAGCATGGTGGCTGTCCTAGCGTAGCTTTTCTTTGGGAAAGTCTCTGTCACTGAGCTGTTCCATCACAAGGGAATTCATCCGGGGGGTGCAGATCTGTGCAGGGCCCATGTCCTTGCAGGAGGCTGTTTGAATGTTCTGTTCCATGGGAGGTTGTTTGGGATGCGTCAGTCAGCTTAGACAAAACAGGGATAGGGAGAGAAGCTTGATTTGTGGTCAGGAGCACGTGATTGATGTTTGCTGTTAGTAGTCGAGATCCTCTACGGTTTGGGTGGAGTCCGTCAGCTTGAAAACGGTCTGCACAGTTCCAGAACACATTGAAGTTATCGATAAATCTCAGTTTGTGTGTCAGACAGACAGATGCCAACCATGTGTTGAAAGATAGTAGTCGACTGAAGGCTTCTTTTCCTCTGCGAAAGCATGCAATCGGTCCACTGATGAATACATCTTGATATCTGTTAAGTGTGTTCAGTAGCTGGGTGAAATGTTTTTTAAGTATCTCAGTGCCAGTTTTCTTGTGTAGGATATCAAACGAGCCAGTGTGGATGATAATCTTAGGGTTGTTTGGTTTATTGTTGAGGATTGTTTGTACCTCTGAGGACAGTTCCTCGACAGATGTGTTGCTAAGACAAATATTTTCTGTCTTTGCCAGTTTAACATGTGCTGTCATGGCATCTCCAATCAAGATAGTGGCCATATGTGGTGTTGTGTTTGCATTTCTAACGTTTGCCTTATCAGTAGCTGCGGGGCCAGTTCTTATCTTATTTGGGTTAGCAATGATAGGACCTTGTGCTAGACCAAGGTTAGACACTGCGTCAGTGCTAGCAGTAGATTCTATAGTGCTAGCAGTGTTAGCTCCTCTAAGTGTTGATGGGCTGTGGGTAGTCTTAGCATACCTTGGATCTTGATAGTCCTGTGATATTGTTGTCTGATTAGGCTTGATAGGGGGTCGAACAGCGCCCCGAGTGGTCCGAGAGGGGCTTGGAGTGAAATGGGGGACTCCCGGTCGCAGCAGACGATGATGTGTTGGATTTGCATGTGTGTAGTAGCTACCATCATGGTGTGTCGGCGATCTGGGCCCTTCATGTTTGTTAGCTGCGTGGCTAGCACTCCTGTGCCTCTTCGCCTTGGATTCCACACACAAGGGAGAGAAAGTTCCCAGTGGTTCGAAACTGTTTCTGAGTGTGACAGGAGGAGAGGTGATGCGGAAAGAGTTTCTGCCTCGCTTTTTTTGCTGTTTATCCTTGGTGACAGTCCCATCTCTGATGAAGGTAGAAGCGGCGCTAGGCCTCTTTGGTTTAGCGCCGAGAGCAGGCCATGACTCATCCGGTCCAACGGCCGGTGGAGAGAAAGCTGGTTCCAAGGGTGGCTCATTGGCAGGTAGCTTAGCCTCCGGGCTAGGTAGCATGGAATCTATGAAGTCTTCGGTCTCTCTGATATCTAAGAGGGTTCTGACTCTTAGCTCCAGTTCGACTATCCTCTGAGTAAGTTGTTTGCAGTCATTACAAGCCATAGTTCTACAGGGAACAAGCTTTAGTTTGCTTGCCTGTGGTCAGTCTTGGAGGGCAGCCCAAAATACTTCTGTTCTCCTTGGGCTTCAGTCCTCTCAGGTTGTTCCTTTTTGTAGTATTTGATTTTGAGTAATATCTTCAAAAACTATCCAAATTATTGAAACTTCAGAGCATTTCTCCGTGAATAACTAGACAATACGATAGAAGCCAAGCAGGGAAGCAAGCAGGGAAGGTCAGGGGGAGGAGAGGGAAAGAAAATGTGACTGCCTTCGTTGAGAGCGTAGGACAACTGTACGGACAGAATGGAACATTATATTCTGAAAATACTGGTGCTAGCATTCCTTGCCAGCAGAGAACCCTCTCCCCACATGACCTATAGATGACACTAGGCTTACGTAAACAAACTGACCTAGGTTGACCATTATCATACTAAAGGTGCAATAAACCTTATCTGTGTTGAGTGAATCATATGGTCAATCCTAGGGTCGGAGAACTCTGTAAGTTTCCACGTGCACGCGCACTCTGTCTCTGGGATCGATCATATTGACAGCTGATATGCAGGGGAGGATGCTTCTCACCAATAAATGGTCTTACCTGAAGACTTGTAAACCAGACAAACTTTGTATTGCGATCAGACTTTGTCTCCTTGCTGGCAAGCATTAAACTATTGTACTTTCTTTGAATCCAACGACTCTGTGCATTACTTGATAAAGAAATTATCCAAACAATTTGGTCCTTCGGAGCGGGATCTCAACAGCTTTTTCCGCCGTCCACGGTCGGGACCGAATCCGTGCACGGCAGGGGTTTCTTAATTCCTAATATAAAGACCTTGCAGCTAATTGCTGTTTCTTAAAGGCCGGTCCCACTGGAAGTTGGAAAGAGTGACGAGATTAAAAGAATAGCCTGAGGCACAGTCTTGTTGGATTTCAAGGTAAGAACAAGATTCGTGTTTTATTTTTATTAATAATTTTTAAATTGAGAAAAAACCCACAGTGGAGTCGTTAAAGACGCACTGAGGTCCTATATTAGCTAAGACCCGGTGAAAGATCCAGTGAAGCGAGTATATGGTATACTATTGACGTATGACGTATCAAAACTGATGCCGTAGCAGAAATACCCGGTGATTTGTGACATATCAGTGAACTAAATACCTTTGCTAAAATCCTATATGTATATCAGTGAAGTGAAGAGTGTGTGCATTCTTTAACTAAAACCTATGAAATATTGGTGAAGCGAAATGTGTTAAAAACTGATGAGGAGCTTAAAGACCTAGTGAAGTACATAGCACAGTTCAGAGTCGATTTGAGGAAGACTACCGTGATAAACCTCCGTGCGCACGTAAAAAGATAAAATATGTTTCGCGATTGTTGTTAAGGGCAAAGGTGCTACATATGTGTTTATTGCTGCTGAGATGATTTGTTGAAATGTGATGGGTTTGGTGGTATTAATATTTACCTATTTAAATGGACTTGAAGTTGAAGCCTTGTCCAACCAGAATGCTAATACATGTGTAGCTGTCATTCTCTGACGAGTGATATTAGGTGCATATGTAGACTTTGGATTCCAATTTTTATGTTGAAGATAAAATAGTACTAAATAGTCTATGAGGACTAACGCCGTGGCTACACCAAGCACGGAAATTTTGCCTTGTGGACGCAGTGTGGACTCAGCAGAGTTCTAATACATTGTAAGCAATGAGAGTGGCTACACCAGACGCGAAAACGAAATTTCCATGCGGAAATTTCCGTGCGGAAAATGTATAAATAGACTGGCTTCTATTTTTATTTTCCGCAAGGTTTGCGTGGCCCTTTTTACATAGAGTCTGGTAAACAAACACAGAAAAACAGATAACGGATTAATCTTAAATGTAAATCTTTGACGCGTCCAGTGTAGCCGGCTAAATAAAAGATCCGCTCCGTGAACGTTCTTTTTCCGTGCGTCAGAATTTCCGCGCTTGGTGTAGCCGTAGCGTTAGTGTATGATTGTATAAACCGCGGTCTTATTGTGAATTTAACCATGGGTAATTGTTGTACACGTTGTAAGTATGTTGAGAGCACTGAAGATGCTGAATTTATGCAATTTCGAGGACAGGAAAATGTGAAATATTTGAAAGTATGGAGAACCAAATTCGGATTTAATGGTAAACTGAGTGTGGATAGCTGTTCCGCATTAGTTAGAGATATCCGAGCGAAAGGAAGAGGAAATCAGAAAATTGATTAAAAAAAACATATGGCTTAGAACAGGCGAGAAATTGGTTACAGGAAGCACATAACAGAAAGCCAAAGAAAGAAAGAAATACATTGGCTTTAGAGGTTTCTGAGGATATAAATGCAGTAACATCTAGACAAGATAGGGATCTCGGAGCAGAACTTGACATGCCTCCGCAGCAGCCCCTACTTCAACCCCCAGCTTATAACCATGGGGTTGATAACGTCCCGATTGCCCTAGCACCCAACGTGTTATACCCAGACTTGCAACATACTAGGCCTTTTGGTCGTATATTAATGCAAGCCTCGCCACTACGTCTCGTGACAGGTACCATAAGTGGTCCAAAACATGCGGTAGCGCCAAAAATGTTGCCATTAGAAAAAGAAGCAGGGGAGAATTTAGACACCTTCCCTATGATCCAAGTCCCAAATCCAAATCCTGGGGAGGACGGCGAGGCAATTATGTATGTTTTTAGACCATCGACAGCCGATGATAATGGGAGACTTTGTGAACCTCAGTGACCTACAGCATTTAGCAACTATGTTGAATGAAAGCCCTTATGAACAACCACTTAGGAATGAGCTTTTTGAGATTTTTTGAGGACATTATGCCAGAGATTGCAGACAAAGGAAGCTGAACTTCTCACCAGGAGAAGAGGGAACTGCATGGAAACAGGAGAAGGAAATCAAAAGGCCGACAAGGTTCTAGTTTGAATTTGCTAGTCCGATGTCTGTTGTATTGTCTGCTATAAAGGAATGACAGAACAAACTTAAAGACAGACTCAACAGCGATGGCGGCGGGTACAGGCTAGTAAAGGAATTGCAGCTTGACATCCAGGATGAGTAACCGCATGACGCATGCGCAGACGGAAATTGAGAAATTGACAAAGACGCAAATTTAGAGAAATAGATGAATTTGGAGCGAATTTTACATATTAATTTGGTTACTTTTGAAATATGTTAGGTGATGAGTATTTTGATACATTTGCTAGATTTTTGGTTGTTTGAGTACATTTTATATGAGTTACAGAAAATCCGAGGAGAGATGGAGAAAGGTGGGGGCTAAAATAGAGTCCCGTTACGTTGAGATCTTACAAAGGTGATCCCAGAGGGTGTAGTTCTGCATAATTATGTGAGTATTACTGCTGAAAGATGAGTCTGTTTAGATGAATTCGAAGTTTGATGGTTAACAAATGCGCGATTAACATTTGTTATAATTCCTAGACAAACAGAGGTTTTTTGAAGTCTTACCGACTATAACTTGTATTTATAAGCGGCATATCTGTGATGTGTGATGGTATTCAATAAATATGCAGAAATTGAACCCCTGGTTCATAAATTGGTTCTAATTGGATTGGAAAAGTTATACTTTAGCAAAATTAACGCCAACCAGCTGTGTTGGTCAAAGAAAAACAGAGAAAAAAGTTTTTTCCCAGAGCGCTTTGCTGTTTCTTATATACTAGTGTAATAATTGGACCAATACGCTGTTCCTATTGGTCCAGAAGACGTTCTCAAAAGTTAATAATACCGTTTATATACCTCCCGAATGTTCGCAGAGGTAAATAAACGGTTTTATGGACCTAGCAACAAGCGGTTGCCTTGGAGATGTAGCCATTGACCTTAACATAGCATCTGCTCGGCAACAAAGTAGCCTAAGTTGCCTTAAAAAAAAACTAAAACAACCAAATATGGTTTCTGCACAGGTCCGCAAACGCCCCGCAATCGCTTCGCGTTTTAAAAAAGTATCTGAAGCAGACAGAAGACCAATTGATGTTGATATGTTGCCTTGGAGGTGTAGTGACGTCACCAGTGCAAGTGCAGCTGATTGCTCTGACAACATGGCGTCTGCTCCAGATTCGACCTGTTTGATTTGGGATCTTCCCACGTATTGTTGTAGTATATAAGAAACCAAATGTTTACTCCTCAACAGGTCAGCAAACGCTTTGTCGCCTCGATTTGTTAATCGACTTACGGTCTCGGTTAACAAACGTTTTAACAAATCTCGGTTTATAAAGGCGTTTGCAGACCTGTTGAGGAGTAAACATTTGCTGTTTGTCTTGAGTTCCAACACGCGCTGAGAGGCTGTTTGTTTGATTCGAGTTTGAAATGCGCGCTGATAGTTTATTTGAGTTGATTCATTGAGTAAAAACTAAGAGTAATTGAGAAATGAGAAGTGTTACATTAAATCATATAGGCTACAAACTACTAAATATTCAAATGAAATATTTTCATTTTGGGTTAATTTGGTCCGCAAATTTCGAATTGAGAAAGTTGACCATGCATTACGCATGCTGAGGGCTGGCAAATAATATAGGCATATTCAAAGTAGTATTCTGTATTACATGCTTTGATAAGACTTTTGAGAAGTTAAAGAATAAGGTTTTGTATTTTACGGGCTTATGTTACACTTGTTAAATTGTGAATTTAAAGGTTTAAAAAGGAAAAGGGAGAATTTATATTTTCTTTTGTCTTAAGGACATTGTTTGATTGACGTGATTGCGAGTCATAGCGTAATTCTAGCATGAGTGACTTATTCTAAGAGCAGTTTTAACGGGCAGAACATGGATTTCATGAAACAAAGTTATGATAATGATAGTCAAATATGGGTCAGAGAATTAGTAGAAGCTAATTTTGAAATCAAACGGCGAGATTCATTCGATATTTGCAACCTTGGGAACTTATGGGAAGTTTTTGTGTTCAGAACAGAAAGGGAATGGGTTTTGTTTAAGGGTTTGATTTCATTTGAAATTGTAACTTTATTACTATCTACATATGATTTTAATAACCACGTGCACATCAAATATCCATTGACATGGAATCAATTGATGGCACTTTTTCAGTTGGGTTATTTTGAAGCTGTGTTTTTCACAAATGTTTTATTTCACAAATGTTATTTTATTTGGCTTTAAGGAAATGTATGTGAAAGATTGAGGAAGTGATTAGAAAGTTACATAAAAGATTGGTTAAGAGTGGATCATGGAAAGGAATGAAGCAAGAGAACGTTTTGTGGATGTGAAGAGATGATTGGTTTAAACACGGATGTTTTGAAAAAGGAACTATGCATATACTTTGAAGGTATATGGGCTAACATTTTAAGTCAAAATAGTAAAATCTAGGGTTTTTAATAAATTTTGTTAAAGGTATTAGATGCAATTTGGTTATGAAATGAGAAAGAGAAAATAACTAAAATATACTTTTATTTGGAGTTTGATTATCATTTTGATTTTAAGTTTTATCTGGATGTTTTATTAAGAGCCTGGCATACTGTTTGGGATAAACAGTTAGGCTGTGATAATGTTGTATTAATAAATGATATTAGTGCATAAAAAGGGTTATTATAACATTGAGTTGTGAAATAATTTGGGAAGACTCATTAACCCTTGTGTTCTCCTCCGGTCGTTCTGACCCATCAGTCATTGTGACCCACCGTCGTATTGCGACAACTTTACCGCATACAAAAACAAAGTGAAGCATTTTCTTTTAACCGTCGGGCTGTCTCAGACCCCCCACATTGCGAAGGTTAAAAGAAAAGTATTTTTATTTGGTTTTGTATTGGGTAAAATTGGGTAAACACAATGATGGTTTGTTATGAACCTTTGGGTCATGTGACCCGAAGGCAGCACGAGGGTTAAGTCTGAAATTGTGGTTATGATGGTTTGTGCTAATTAGCTTGTTTTGGACTGCAGCCAAAGCAAGTTATGAAGTTCTACCTATCTGAGCTTTATAAAAAAATATATATAGTTGGGGAAATATGTTTGGTTAATGGCTACATTAAGAACATGTGGTCTAGATATTTCATTTAAGAAGCATACAGATTCAATTCTGGTTTGGGATAATGACAATGGGTTTTATCTTTGACATAAAGAGGTGTGATTTGATAAAAAGAGTATTCTGAAACAATATAGGTCTTAACCTTAACTGTTTTAAAAGAATGAAAAGGTTTTTTTTGAGTGAAAGAAATGAAACTAACAGTTGATTTTGTTTAAATAAGGGAACAAAGAAATGTTGTCATGATTTCTAGGCATGACTAATGTAGGAGTTTAATATCAAATGATGATGTATTGTCTTGTTCTACATGTGTTTGCTCAACAATGGATAAACAGGGCAATGATCACCTGGAAAGATAAGAATTCTGAAGAACTTGTGTTAGCTCTACTAGAAGTAGTCAAAATTCCTGAAGAGGCGGATAAACATTAACCAATTCTATAAAAAATGCTAACTAGAAAAGAGATATCTTCTGCTAAATTCTGTTCCAGGTGAAGCAGTAAACCAAAGAGTGGAGGAGTCAAATCAGGAGATTGGGTATTGATTAACCCTCGTGCTGCCTTCGGGTCACATGACCCAAAGGTTCATAACGAACCATCGTTGTGTTTACCCAATTTTACCCAATACAAAAACAAATAAAAATAATTTTCTTTTAACCTTCGCAATGTGGGGGGTCTGAGACAGCCCAACGGTTAAAAGAAAATGCTTCACTTTGTTTTTGTATGCGGTAAAGTTGTCGCAATACGACGGTGGGTCACAATGACTGATGGGTCAGAACGACCCGAAGATAACACAAGGGTTAAAGTTATCAAATGAAAGTCAAAATAGCAGAGAGGACATTTTGGAGACGCTTGTCACACTGTAAGAAAGGGACATTGATACAGGGACAGATTAGTTACTCATCACAGTCTTGAGGCACAAGTCTGACTACAAAGGGGAGTCTTTCTTTAAATTGAGAGGCTCGTCTCAACCTCAGTGAAGAAATCAACGGCCAACAGAGACATAGGGTGTAGACTAAATAGACTAAAAAGATAGGAGACAATAAGCAGGGAAAGGTAGAAAAGATGGGTGACCTATTTCCTTGTCCGTAGTATTGTGACATCCGTGGTACCATATGTAGCTTACTGGTGCTACTATTCATAATAGTCTTCCCTATACTATGGTTTGAAAAGGGAATTGCTCTTGCATGATGAATAAGGGAATGATCTACAAGGGAAGATATTGATTATAAAGAATTTGTTTGCTCAACTAGAAGTTCATACTGATAACATTGATTTTATTTTTCTGGGAATGCTAAAGCAGATGTGGCCAAAGAGGCAGCTATACAAGATGTCTTAACATTAGGAAATGTGGATGAGACTGTCTTGAGAGATATGAAGTGTCACCAAAATGGTGTGTTATGTAAATTCACAGGAGGAACTTATGTTACTAAAGAATCTATTTCGTTATGTATTGATTTGAGCCATGGGATGAATCATGTCTCAAACAGGAGGGATGGAGATAACGAAAGAGTGTTTACAGCATATAGATTTACAAACTATTCAAGAAAAACTTTAAGAAAAAACTTTTTAGCATACCCTATTTGAGAGAAGACATAATATGCATGAACTTTATTGAGCTGAAGAAATGTTGTAAATATTCAGGAATGGGCGACGACGAGTCAGTTGCTTTCAACTGACCTCTGTGAGAATGTAATTTTAATTACTGTGTAGTCTACTTTGTTCTGAAATTCACAGACAGGAGAGAGATGCTGTCTTAAATCCAGTGAGAGGTCCGCTAAGGTGACTGGATTGTGGTGACGGATTTGACACGAAAAGTCCTGGAAATGACCCGAGGTGATGGGGTCATTCCTAGCTAGTTTCAGAGGTGATAATCGAGGAGATAGCATGGTACACGTGAGTCATTGCAAGCGTGAACTTTGTTTGATAGCGTCAAACAAAGGAAACGCATTCTGCGTCAAATCAAGGAAAACTGAAAAACTGAAAACTCTCTAATTTGAAAAGAAACAGAAATTGAGAATGTTGTGTCTATGCGACTACTTATTAATAAAATAATCAGGCTCACTCGGAGGTTAAGTTTACACGTGAAAACATCACTGGGTTTTCTTGAGGTTCTGCACTCAATGTATACATGCGCATGGTGAATAACCAATAGGAGAACAATACATAGGGGAGTGCTTACACAAAGAAATAGATTCTTATGAAACACTACACTCCTCCCTTTTTTAGATTAACACTACACAATTAAATGTGCAAAAATACAACAAAACATTCTGCTTTACAGATCCTGTTTGAAAGTGCACAGTGGGTGCATTGGAACTTTTTTATTTTTTAAGAACAGTCCATAACTTTGTTACAGCCACCTGTAAATAAGACAAGTCATTACAACTCCAGTCTTTTAGGTGGTGCCCTGGTTCTTTCTGGGTAACGCCTTGGACCCTGTGGTGTCTTCTCTGGGGACACACTGTCCTTTGCAGGCTTCATAGTCTTTGGTGTGTCATGAACAGTATTGAGCTGTGTGTTTGATGGTGAGTCTGGTGTTGGGTCTTGTTGATTGGATGCAGGCCGCTCAGAGGTACCGTTTGGCTGCACGTTCAGTAACTGATCGACATGACGTCTCCATGTCTGCTCTCCAACATCCACCTCGTACATCAGTGGTCCATTTCTTGTCACAATCCGTCCCGGTGTCCACTTGTTTTCTCGATAGTCACGTGCCAGAACTTGCTGTCCAACGTCAAAGCTCCTTGCTGCCTCGCTTGACAATGCGTTGAATTGTTTGTTCTGCACTTCCCTCCGCAAGTTGGGTTTTAGGAGGTCAATGCGAGATCTCAAAGGCCTGTTCAGAAACAGCATTGCTGGAGTTTGATTTGTTGTTGAATGGACAGAGTTCCGATACACAAAAAGAAAATTGTCCACTTTATGTTGAAGGGTGACGTTTTCCTTTCCCATGGCTTTGATTGATTTCTTAAAGGTTTGAACAAACCGTTCTGCCAACCCATTTGTTGCAGGGTGGTGTGGAGCTGACTTGACATGCTTGATGCCATTCATCTTCATGAAGAGTGTAAACTCTTCTGAAGTAAACTGTGGACCATTATCGCTCACAATTATCTCAGGTAGGCCATTTCTGGAAAAGATGATCCTAAGTACAGAAATAGTCCTTTCTGAGGTTGTGGATTTCATTTGTACCACCTCTGGCCATTTTGAGTGGGCGTCCACAACTATTAAGAACATGGAGTTCATGAATGGGCCAGCAAAATCAATATGCACTCTTTGCCAGGGTGCCGACGGCCACTCCCACGGGTGTAAGGGTGCCGGTGGGGGACATTCTGAACAGTGTGGCATCCTGCACAGGTCTTGGTGATATCTTCAATCTGTCTATCAATTCCCGGCCACCATACGTAACTGCGAGCCAGGCTTTTCATTTTGACTGTGCCAAGGTGACCTTTGTGTAGATTTTCCAACACTCTACCGCGAAGTTTGGGGGGTACTACTACACGCGATCCACACATCAGAGTTCGCTGGCAAACAGAGAGCTGGTCACGTCTCACTGAAAATTCAGGAAACATGGCATTTCCATGTGCTGGCCAACCTTGTACTGTGATGTCATACACTTTTGATAGTGTAGGATCTTTTTGTGTTTCTCTCTGAATCTCAGAGTTTGTCACAGGTAGCTGTTCCACCAACGTTGTATGGAACACTTCTGCTGGATCTCCAGATGTAGGCTTTTCCTCCTCAGTTGTCAACAGCGGGAGGCGTGACAAGCCATCAGCATTACAGTGTTGCTTCGTACCCTTGAACTCTATATCATATGAATGAGCTCCCAGGAACAGCGCCCATCGTTGCAGTCGGGTGGCTGACATCACTGGGATTCCTTTCCTAGGGTTGAAGATGGATACCAGAGGCTGGTGGTCTGTCACTAGCGTGAACCTTTGGCCGAAAAGGTAGTGGTGAAACTTCTTTATGCCCCACACTAAGCGAAGGGCCTCCCTGTCGATCTGCGCATAATTGCGCTCAGCACTCGTCAGAGACCTTGACGCGTATGCAATTGGACGCTCAGACCCGTCAGCCATGGTGTGTAACAGGACGGCACCAATCCCATAAGGGGACGCGTCGCAGGCCAGGTGTATGGGCCGTGATGGATCATAATGGGTAAGTAGCTTATCAGAGGTTATTAGTTTTTTCGTTTCCTTGAAAGCTTTTTCACATTTTTCTGACCACTCCCATTTCGTTCCAAGCTGTAGCAGTGTGTTCAGTGGATGCACTACTGAAGCAAGGTTTGGTAGAAACTTGTGGTAATAGTTGACAAGGCCCAAATATGATCTTAGCTGTGACACATTTTCTGGTCTGGGGGCTTTTAGCACCGCTTCCACTTTGTCTTGTGATTTATGTAAGCCAAATCTGTCGATGATGTGACCACAATATATCTCACTCTTGAAAAACTCGCATTTTCCTCTCTTCGCCCTTAGGCCATAGTCACTTAGTCTTTTGAGCACTATGCTGAGGTTTTGGAGATGATCTTCATCATTCTTTCCTGTGATCAAGATGTCATCGAGATAACACTGTGTATTTGGTATATCCTGAAGCACTTGCACCATTGCTCTTTGCCAGATGGCTGGAGCTGATGCAACGCCAAATACAAGCCTATTATACTGGCACAGTCCCTTATGCGTGTTGATGGTTAGCAACTTCCTACTTGACTTCCATCTGAAGGTAGGCCTGAGACAGGTCAATTTTCGAAAACTTCTCCCCTCCAGCTAGTGATGAGAAGATGTCTTCGATTCGTGGTAGAGGATACTGTACAGTACGCAGCACCGGATTAATGGTCACCTTGAAATCGCCACATATGCGAACAGCTCCACTTTTCCCTTTTTTAATCACTGGGACAATAGGTGTAGCCCAGTCGCTCCAGTCAACCTTGGAGAGAATGTTAGATTCCTCGAGGCTCAGAAGTTCTGCATCAACTTTCGGACGCAGTGCATATGGCACTGGACGTGCCTTGTGAAATCTTGGTGTCGAATTGTCATCCAATTCAATCTTTGCTTTAATGTGTTTTAGCTTGCCAATGCCTTTCTCAAACACTTTTGCATGCTCTTCTAAGAGCTGAGATAGTCTTTGCTTAGAGCTACAGTTGTGGCTCTCGAGGCTTGGAGATACGTTGAGGGCTTTAATTGCATGCCAATCAAGCTGGATTTTTCTTAACCATTCTCGCCCAAAAAGAGCTGGTCCTCCATTTTTCAACACATAGAGTTCCAACTTGTGTGTTTTGTCACTATAAGTCACATCCACTTTAAGTTTTCCTTTAGGAGACACTCTCTCACCAGTGTATGTTTTTAACATCACTTTGGTCTTTTCTAACTGTAGCTTGGAAAACAGTCTTTTGTAGTCATCTTCAGAGATTACGGACAAAGCTGAACCTGTGTCCAGCTCCATTTTCAACTTTACTCCGGACACTTCTGTTGTTATCCATATAATTTTCCTATCTGCTTCTGTGATGTTGTGCAGTTCTAAGCATGAAAGGTCATCTTCATCACTATCTGTATTATCAGATTTTTCATATTCTGTCACTTTATGCATGTGTTTTGTGTTTTGCCTGAAACTTTTGTTTTTGTCAGTTTTTTCTTTTTGGCTGTGCTTTTTGTCAGATTTACACACTCTTTCTATGTGACCTTGTTTGTGGCATTTTCTGCAGGTCTTGTCTTTGAACCAACAGTCATTTGCGTCATGAGAGGATTTTCCACATCTGTAACAATTCTGCCCTTTTGTGTTATTTATGGACATTTTATGCATTTCATTTTCAACGCTTTTCTTTTGTAATTCTGATGCATCCTTAGCTGCTGTTTCCATTGCAATTGCAATAGCCAGTGCTTTTTATAAGTCCAAGTCTTTTTCTGATAGTAGCCTCTTTTGTGTGCTTGAGCAATGCATGCCACAAACTAGTCTGTCTTTTAATGCATCAGAAAGTCCATCTTTGAAATCGCAATTTTGTGAAAGTTTACGCAGTTCGGCCATGTAGTCAGAAATGCTTTCATCATTTGCTTGATCTCTTCTATGGAATCTAAATCTTTCAGCTATCACTAGAGGTTTAGGCTTTAGATGGTTTTTCAAAATCTTCTGAATATCATCGAATGTCTTGCTGGACGGTTTGGCTGGGCTAACTAGGTTGCGTAGGAGATTGTACGTCTTAGCTCCAATTAGACTGAGGAGAACGGAAACTTTCTTCTCTTCCCCCACATCATTGGCAGCACAATACAATTCCACTCGTTCCATGTACGCTTCCCAGTCTTCATTAACACTATCGAACTCGTCTACCTTTCCAACATAAGCCATCTTCAGTCTGATATTTACCGTTTAAGTGTACTTATGCGTCGTTTACTGTGAGCTTTTCACGTGTACTCACGCATCCACCATTAGCCTAGCTACTCCTCTAGTGCTGTTGTTCGTTTTCAAACTCCTTCCCACCAGCCGACTTCCCAGTCCATGTACTTGTAAGCTCCATGTGCTTGACAGGTTTGTAGATTTCTCGTCGCCAATTTGTCGTGTCTATGCGACTACTTATTAATAAAATAATCAGGCTCACTCGGAGGTTAAGTTTACACGTGAAAACATCACTGGGTTTTCTTGAGGTTCTGCACTCAATGTATACATGCGCATGGCGAATAACCAATAGGAGAACAATACATAGGGGAGTGCTTACACAAAGAAATAGATTCTTATTAAACACTACAGAGAATATGTAATGAGATTTCAGGATTTGTGCCAAAGTGATGTGTCTTATCATGCAGAGGTTGTAAAAGAGTAGCAACAGGCCGGAGAGAAATGTCTGTTGATCTAAAGTCCTGACCGCCCTGTAGGAGATCACCTTCGGAGGAGGGTGAGCTTCTTTTGCCATCTATAAAATGGAGATAAGTTGCAGGGGAGTACATCTGGAGACAAAATCTGGGGTGACTTAAGGGTTAAACAGGTTTTTGTTTGGTTAACCGAGGTTTATGACTCCCTGACCTGGAAGAAAAATGCTTATCATCTGACTTGGAGAGGAGCTTTGACATCAGGGCCTGGGTTCAACTATCACTGTACTGTCTTAGAATAACCTGACTGACAGTTTACTGAATGGTTGTTTTATGATGATGTGAGTTTATAGTTTCATACTCTTATTTTACATTCTTATATTATGTTACTTTTCTGTAGTTATTTCTTTGTTTAAAGCTTGACTTCAGGCATAGTTGTGTTGTTAAAGACATCTGAAATATGGTTGCTATAAGGTGCATAGACGTCGAATGACCACTGGATTAAGTGATATAGGGTTTTCCAGGTATGTCTGAAAGCATTCTTGCCATTTAACTGGATGACTTTATTTCTTTTACCTATGTTTTACTTTTTATTAACCATGGTTTGATGTTATCGCCTGTATGTTTCAGTATATTCAGGGGGGAGCTGTCGGAGAAATTTAGAATGGAACATTATATTCTGAAAATACTGGTGCTAGCATTCCTTGCCAGCAGAGAACCCTCTCCCCACATGACCTATAGATGACACTAGGCTTACGTAAACAAACTGACCTAGGTTGACCATTATCATACTAGAAGTGCAATAAACCTTATCTGTGTTGAGTGAATTATATGGTCAAGCCTAGGGTCGGAGAACTCTGTAAGTTTCCACGTGCACGCGCACTCTGTCTCTGGGATCGATCATATTGACAGCTGATATGCAGGGGAGGATGCTTCTCACCAATAAATGGTCTTACCTGAAGACTTGTAAACCAGACAAACGTTGTATTGCGATCAGACTTTGTCTCCTTGCTGGCAAGCATTAAACTATTGTACTTTCTTTGAATCCAACGACTCGGTGCATTACTTGATAAAGAAATTATCCAAACAGTTTCCCATCTTCCTTTAAACCATAGGGGAATTCGTTTTGGTTGTTTGGCCAATATTTAACCCCCTACAGTTTTGGTGACCCCGACTACGTGATATGTTTCGAGCAATTCAGTTACAGTTTGGTATACCGGCGTTTCAAACCATGGTGCGGTGAGTAAGCATTTACAAATGTACATTAATTGTGTTCCGCCTGGTTCTGTTGGTAGAAGCCTATTACTAGTTTCTGATATTAGCTCCTGCATAAAAAGAACAAAAAATGGAATGGGAAACTGAAGTTAACAAATTACTTAACCTATGGGAAGAAGTTAGCGTTAATCGAACGTTATCTGAATTGAGCAAGAAAGACAAGAACGGTCTTAAAACTGATTTTACGCTATAGCTGAAATAATTGAACTTTGGCGAACTGTAGGATTCCATAAAAAGAAAGCAGAAAAGAAACAAACATTGAAGATTAGTGTACATTTAATTGGCAAATGTCTTCTCAACTCTGTCCTCAAAGCAGCGACCCCTTTTTGTGCCACAAGGCAACACACCGCTAACAACAGCAGTGAAGAGACCAGCCATGCTGGCTCACATTCTACTACTGAGTGTCCAGACACAGACAGTGGAATTGGTGCGCAAAATCCCAAACTGCGTTCTACAAAGAACTGTCGTGCTCCTGATCCGCCACGCATTGCTGCCATAAAAATGGCGACAGAGGTAAAACCCAAGCCCGAGCAGCCCTCTCATATACAGTGTAACTTCTGTAAAAGACAAGGACACACCGAAATGCGATGTTGGGATCTTGGTAGAAATATGCCTATTCCACCCACACACTTGTTTTATGCTAACAACAAAGTTAGATTTTGTCGTGCTTGTCTAAGAAGTGGTCACACTGAGTCCAAATGTTGGGATCTGGGAAAGGGTAGGCCTCCCCCATTTTTCATGCAGCATAAGCTGAGCCTTTATCAAGACAAACAAACCTTAAACTTTTTAACGTGATTACATGCAATTCCAACTATCTTTTACATTTACTTCATTCAGGTCCAAATTGTGATATTGCTTCATTCCTACTGTATTACCCCTGTGTTTAGTCTTTGTTGTAGTTCAAAGATTCGTTGGGGACAGTTTATTTGTTGCTGCTCCAGTTCCTTTAGCTGCATATGCATAGTGCATATGGTTTGTCCATCCATGAGTTCCTATGTTGGTTTGTGTGGATGAGTTTTGGGTATTGTGGATCAGTACTTTGTGTGTTTTATAGTTGGTGGTAAATGTTCTATGTTTTAGCTAAACTCACAATGGTTCCTGACCTGTAAATGTAGATTGGTAGAACTTGTATTTTATTTTATTATTACTGTTTAATTTGTGTTTTGTTTATTTTTGACCCAAGAACACTGTTTTGCTTTAATTGCCATTTTCATCTATGCTAGATGATATGTTTGTGTGCCTCTCATCTATCAAAAGGGAGGACTGTTCACCTATTTTTTCCATTTGAGTTTTAGGACACTGTCTCACTAATTTCCATTTGTATCCAATCCGACTCTCTCAGACCCCAGACCACTCCAAACGTCACTCCAAACTTTACAATTTTCATTGTTAACCAAGTGCTGTGCTCCAATTGTGTTCTGCTGTAACAGGACAATAACTTAAGTAGCAGAAATATGCTAACCAAGGGCACGTCTGCATGCCAATACAAAGGTTCTTCCAAGTGATCCTCTGAGCAATAGCCATGATCCAAAAGTGATCCTCTGAGCAAACAGCCATGACCATTAGAATGTCAATGCTGACCTGTCTGCAATCAAGTTCCTTTTTCCTATGGGTGCAGGTTATCACACGATGAACACTGCAGCTTTTGCCTGTGCTTTTGTGTCCAAGAGGGAGGATTGTAAGGCTGGGTGTCAAACCTGCCCCCACCTCTCATATGCTAAAGTCTGGAGTTTCTGGACAGTCTCAACTTGATGGCCCTCACACCCCATTCAAGATTTGGTCTGATTGGTTGGTCTTGTGTATAAAGGGAATTGTAATGCATTGTTCTGTGGATTCTTCATCTCCTGAGACTTTCTCCTCAGTTCTCCCTTGTCCTACTGTCCTACTCCTTGCTCACCTCTTGCTTTCTCTCTGATTTACAATGATCATGGTAGAGTAGGTAAGATTTAAAGCTTTCATATTGTAACATGTTTGCCTTGTAATTGATTTCATTCATTTGCAATGTCATTAAATGCGTATTTCATTTAACCGTACTATGACCTGACCATTCTTGCTCTGATTTAACCCATAGAGTCAAATACCTGGAATTCTATTGGCATTGGCATGATTTGGGTCATGTTAATACACTATTCAGTTTCCCATCTTCCTTTAAACCATAGGGGAATTCGTTTTGGTTGTTTGGCCAATATTTAACCGCCTACAATAGGCATATTACCAGAGCCTCGTTAGCGCCCTCACATGGAACTGCAACCAATCCGGAAGTTTCCCGAGAGTGGCAGTTCTCCCTATATTAGATATTCTCTGATATTACTATCCAAGGGATCATATAGGCCTACTTATTATCAGTTAATATCACTTTTGAGTTGCTAGCCTGCTGGTACTAGGCTAAACTAGCACGGTCCCATTATGTGGGTAGGTTAGCTTTATCATTCTGGCTTCAACAAGAACACACTGGTCGAAAGATTGCAGACGCTAGGGATAGATTTAATACAAGCAAAAGTTACATGCTCTACTACACTAACAACTTTCAAAACATGTTTCCATTGTACAATGGGTGGCGGTGTAAGGCTAGCATGACTGATTTAAAATTTTTGTACTCGCTGTGATATATTGTTTTTTTTATTGTTGCTTGTTTTTTTTTGTTTTTTTTTCACAGGTACACTTGCACTTATAGCGGTTCATGTTGTTTAATTGTAACTTGTTTAACTACATGCTCTTATGGTTCTTCCCTTTGGCACTTACTTTGGTTGTTCACAATGTGTGCTTCATGTTTTGGCTACTCGCAATGTTTTTGTGGCTATCTTGTTGTTATGATCAGTGACCTATGCACTTTGTAAAGCTCTCTCTTGGAAGTCGCTTTGGATAAAAGCGTCTGCTAAATGAATAAATGTAGCAGGTTTGCACTGTGTGTGTAGTTTTCCTGCTAGCTAGCTAACTAACAACGACCTTCTTGATAGCTTACTCTCTGGGTGGTGAAAAAACTTAGGATTTCTCTCTTCTTTTTGGGTGACATTGTCCTATCTATAAAGCACAAAAGGGTCAAAAATATCAATGCTGAGACCAAACGAAATACTAATATGAGGCTTTATAATTTCCTGGCGTACTGCCAGCTCTCTTTCTGCAAGTCACGATTCATGAAGTGTTTCTGACTCTGCCACTTCAGCCAATTAACTTAAATGACATAATCTTGTCTCGCAGGCTCGAGGGCGCATTGGTTAACTTGGAAATGTATTTTTCACTTTTCTCAGCGACGAACATAGTATAGATAATAATACAAATGAGTTCTGCAAATAGATATTTTTTTCGAAAATTAACAAAATATTGGTGATATAGGTTAGAAATGTTGACAATGACCAACGGTTGCTACGTTACAAGAAACAAGGAACCAATCCGATTGGCCAACGCTCTTCACTGTTCCACTGTTCAAACTTTTTTCTGTTTCTACGTCTTTCAATTATTAATACTTTTCAGAATGGGTTTTATTCGACAAGAAACATCACACAGACAAGGAATTTACTGTGGCAGGAAGGTGCACACATTAAACATATAAGAATCTTAAATAAGAAGTGTACCAGTCTAACTCATACTAAGGGGCTAAAAATGTAAAAGATTTAGAATGAAATAAAATATCAAATGGCTATAGTACAAATAGGGCAACATAGTGCAATATGGCAAGGTGTCTTGTGCAGATAAAGTGATAAGTGGTCAAGTCAGTGTGAGTCCTTGGCCTTGTTGAAGAGGCCAGCAGCAGATGGGAAGAAACTGTTTGTGTGGCGTGAGGTTTTGGTCCTGATGGACCGCAGCCTTCTGCCGGAGGGGAGTGGCTGAAAAACAGTGTCCAGGCTGGGAGGAGTCGGCCACAATCTTCCTTGCTCGCCTCAGGGTCCTCGAGGTGTGCAGGCCCTCGAGGGTAGGCAGATTGCAGCCGATCACCTTCTCAGCAGCGCGGATGATGCACTGCAGTCTGCTCTTGTCCTTGGCAGTGGCAAAAGTGTACCAGATGGTGATGGAGGAGGTGAGGATGGACTCAACGATGGCTTTGTAGAAGTGCACCATCATTATCTTTGGCAGGTTGAATTTCTTCAGCTGCCGTAGGAAGTACATCCTCTGTTGTGCTTTCTTGGTGAGGGAGCTGATGTTTAGTTCCCACTTGACACACCTGGGAGAGGATCGTGCACAGGAAGTGGAAGGACTCCACAGGGTTGACTGGGGAGTCGCACAGGGTGATGGGGGTGACCGTCTTAAGAGCATTGAGCTCTAACATAACGCTTTAACATTTATGAAATTAAATAAGATACCCTTTTCATCACTCTTTTTTCTCCTTTTTCAACCGTAAGAAAATATTGCAATGCATAACAATGACAGATATACTTTTAACACTGTCTCACCATTTTGGTTTCAAAGCAACACTTTTTTTCACCTTCATACTGCTGACATACTTTTGCCTGCTATATTGATAACTGTTATGCAATATACTCTTCATCACTATATTTTCTCATTTTTCTAAATTCTAACTTTTTCTGTTTCTCAGTCTTTCATTCTTTAATACTTTTAATGCTTAAAAATTTATGAAAGTCAATAAGATACTCTTTGCATCACTCTTTTTTCTCCTTTTTAAACAGTAAGAAAATATTGCAATGCATAACAATGACAGATATACTTTTATTACTCACCATTTTGTTTTTACATTACATTTAGGCATCTTGCAGACGCTCTTATCCAGAGCGACTTACAGTAAGTACAGGGACATTCCCCCGAGGCAAGTAGGGTTAAGTGCCTTGCCCAAGGACACAACGTCATTTGACGCGGCCGGGAATCGAACGGGCAACCTTCAGATTACTAGCCAGACTCCCTCACCGCTCAGCCACCTGACGTCCGTCCGTCTGTTTTTAAAGCATATACCTCTTTTAAAATCTTTGTAAAAACCTTCTTCATTATTCAAGCCATCAAAACAAAATTGTTTCAACTGCATTCAGGAAACACACACATTTTCTTCAGGAAATGTACCTTTCTAGTTTATATTTGGTCTCCATATGCAACTGGTATCTTTTTTATATATTTTTTTCTAATATCTCGTACTTACTTTGTAAATTGACGTACTTCTGTCCACTTTTCTGCTGCAATGCTCGAATTTCCCCATTGTGGGACGAATAAAGGTATATCTTATCTTAATAACTGTTAGCAACAAAATCATACTTACAGCTTGCGGTTGTGATGAGCATACGGTCGGAACAGCACCTCTTTTCAGCAACAGCAGCATAGCAAATCCTTCTTTAAATTGTCCAAGGTTTTCAAAATTGGTGGATTGTAATTCCCGTGGAAGTACACAGAGCAGCGCGCAGCTAAACTAGTGTCCTGAGATCTACGTGAACCCTGAGATTGAGGCGTGACAAAGGTACAGACCAGAACCAAATAGGGTGGATTTTTTTTAACCGACAGCAGCAGTTTCAAATTGTGAGCTTTGCATAGGAAAGAGGTGTCTATACACTTTGAGGTTCACTTGTATGTCCATTTTACCCACCGAACTGTTGTTATTCAACTATGACAAGGTAAACTCGGTTTTGAAGTCAATGACCCCTTTAAGGAACAGTGTGAAATACCCTATAAAATCAGTATATGACCCCTTTATCAAGTGATACAGAAAGACACAATTCTGTATTTGTATGCACTCCAGAATGCCATACACTACAATTGTGTAGTGCAGTTCTCTACAGTACTCTGTTCATGCGTACATTGTTGTGTTACCACGGGCAACTCTTTGCTGTATTTCACGCATTAGGATGACAATGTTTTGAAGGTCCATTTCAACATTACTAGAACCAATTGTGAACCGTTTGAGTTATGTATAAACGATGCACACTGTGTTGTAGTTGTGTGTAACTTGTGCCACCCGTGTTTACCATTTTACATCACAGTGCAAAATGTGTTTTTGAGTGAGTGAGAATGTGTTTCTCACTAAGAGAGTTTTGCGAAAAGAGTGGATGAAATTTGCAAATGGTGTCTAACAAGTTGAACTTGTTTAAGGTTTTGTCAAAAGAGTGATTGAGTTGACATATGGGTTTAGGCCACAGAGCATTAGGTTCAGAGAATGGGTACAATGTTTTAGCAATTGTTAAACCCAAGCCTCTCCACCCACGCCCTCCAGGACACACACACACACACATACCTGGCATGACAGAGATCAGTTGGACGTCCTGCCGTCTAATCATCTTTTCAGAAAGTTTAGGGCAGGAAGGGTCATTTGGGAACACCGCTGGGAGACGGTCAAAAATGACCTGCTAGTCTTTCTCCCTCATAATCCCAATCAGTCTTTCTTTATTTCTACCTGTATCTTACTTCCTCTTGTTTGTTTGCTCCCTGTCTCTTTCTTTGTTCTTTCTAATTCCCTTTCTCTCTCACACACATATTCTTCATTTAGACATGAAAGAACCATTTATGGTTCCACACAGCACTTTACAGATATGAAACCAGTTATATCGGAAAGCCTTTTAGGCTTCTTCAATTGGCTCTTGATAGTAGAAGGGATTACGTTCTGTATTTCTTTGGATAAAGACAGTACCTTGAAGAAGGTTGTACAGTTGGGAAGTGTTGCTAGAGTCTGTGCTGATTCCACTGTCTTCTGATGACTGTGTTTGGGTCTGGCAGACTTCCTGTTCTCTCCCAGATGCTCCTCTTGGTTTGAGTCTGACTCCCGTGAAAACAAACCCTGCCTGGAGAATGGACGTGCCAAATTACACACTGCCATCCGCAGAGAGCACACTGCAGGTGTGTGTCTGTGTGCAAAGGAGCACTGTAGCTGCTCTGTCCTTCTGCCTGGTCCTTATGTATCTCAAACCCAGAAGGGATGGCAGATTGTATGTGTGTGTGTGTGTGCCCGTGCATGTGTGTGTATGTTATATTGACAGGACCACAAGCAAACATGTATTCTTATCTTAAATCTACTGTACATAAATGCAATACATGTTTAGAGGCTGTTATTGTAAAAATTAATTACTTTTTAATTGACCTACCTAGAGATGTAATTTAATTTAAATGTTTCAATTTATATGAGCATTCTTTTTGATAACATTTATAAAAAATCGACTGATCCCTACACTTCATTGGCAGAATAGTTATACTTCAGCTCTCTCCCAACAAACATGAATTGAGGCTACTTCTCTACATTACATAATATCCCCCATTCCCCTTGGCAAAAAGGATGAACCAGAAGTGGTGACTGGTGTTGTGGGGGCAGCAACAAGAAAGCCACTCTCAAAGTGGTGATGCAAGGGTTCCTTGGTATTAAAGGTCCCATGACATGAAAACTTCACTTTTGGAGGTTATTTAACATTAATATGAGTTCCCCTAGCCTGCCTTTGAGAAAATGAGGGCTCAGTTTTGAAAATCCCCCTATTATGAAGTCACAATAGGAAAGGTTACCTCCCCTTCCTCTGCTTTGCCCGCACAGAAAATTTGGCCCACCAATGAAAAAATTAGCTATGACCGTGCGAGCGCGACATTGGTTTTTCCTCGAGACATCATGGCTTGCAAAGACCGAAGCATGGCAGTTAGCCACGCCTCTTTCTTCCTCATAGCATTTAAAGGTACATACACAGAAACGGCACGTCCTCAGGAAAGCTCATTGTGGGACTGCTCATAGTGGCTGTAATTCTGAACCAAGGCTGAATTTCGGGAAAGAGACTTCAGATACAGTATTAGGGGACCACTAAAGCCTATATAAAAGCATCCAAAAACAGCATGTCATGGGATCTTTAACATTTAATTATGGGTGTGAATAGGATGAAACTCATCTACATGCGTGTGGCAATTAATTTTCACAAGGCCCAGATTGTTGGCGCCACCCCTGCCTCTAGCTCCATTATGGTGGGGTACAGTAGTAGAGTCTATTAGCCTCTGGTTCCATTGTTCAGCTGCAGCAGTAGTGGCAGTAGCTCCCTGCTGACCCAGGGTAGAAGACTGGCTGTCAGCCCTGTAATGATCTGCTCCCTGGAAGATGGATGGCCTGTAGAATCACCAAGGGCCCAGACTAAACCTCAGTCTTCACTACAACATCACACACACTACGCACACATTATATGGCACTACACATTACAAAAACACTATGCGCAGGCTACGTGTACAATCTACCACACACAACACACAACTGAATGCACAGCTATGCACACACTGCACACAACTACACAACCTCCAGTAGAAATTCCTTGTATAAGTTAGGGAAGTCTGCTGAGGCCTTTCTTCATTGACATTTATACCTTTATATCTTGAATCTCTTACACATCACACTACTCACTACTTCACGCTACCCACCTACACACTTGTCTAGCCTTGCCTGGGTGGGAGGAAGGGGGATTGGCTACACAGGCACCAACACAACCCAGATAGGCCTCTGTACAGAGTAGGGTTCACACAGCCTGTCAGCTGAGTCTATAGAACCACCTGACTAGCTATCCAGAAATGTTAGAGACATGGGGGAGGTATATAGCAGGATTAGTGTGACATCCTTTGAGATATTCTTCTACGGTGTGTGTGTGCATGTGTGTATGTGCACGTGATTGTGTAGAGTAAGAGCAGGAGGTTTCTTGTCTTTAGTCCTCCACTTAGATGCAAATGTAGGCTGGAAGCTAGGAGAGACAGTAGTTCTAGAACGTAAGTAATTTCATACAGCATTCTACCAAGCCAATACTGCTGTTCTCTTGTAATATACTTGGCTAAATGAAGGTGATGTTACTGAGAAGAAAAATAATAATACATTGATTCACTCAATTCTCCAAATGTACAGCATAACTAAAGGAATCGGAAAACTCAATTCCAGGGGTTATTAAAAGATATAGTTTGTGGCCGGTGTCCTATAATTTGTTCCCATCCATAAGAACGTGATATCAGCAGGTACTGGGCCTGTGCGCAGCAAGATTAAGGTTAGGGTTAGACCGATGAATTTGCACCCCAGTAGCGAAATCGGATAAGATAGAAAAAAATGGCAGGACACCGTCTTTCTGCGCTGCAGTAGCTGTGTTTGTCCATTAGATGGCAGTCCTTGGGTGTCTCTGCTCCATGGGGCGAGTGGATGGAGGAGGCTGCAGACAAGGGCCAGTAATGAGCCTGAGCCTCTCAATATGATCTCATTCAAAAGGAACAGGTCTGATCAGTACTCCGACTGTGAGTAGTTATCTGAATAACAAACGAAAGGTTTGTGTTGTTTATCCTGACTCTGGTCAAAAATGCACACTGTCAGACAGCTAGCTAGACTTCAATTGCTCTCCACGTTAAAGTTTAATGAAGTTCCCGGGCTTTGTCATCCACACTACAGTGTATTTTTTCCGGTTAAGGTTCTCCGGTCAAATACGATTATCTCAAGGTGTTTGGTCCCAGAAGACAGTGTCTGAAACACATTGATTGCAAGCTTGCCGTGTTCATCTGTCAGATTGAATAATCCACTTAATTCTCACGAGGACAAATCAATACCAGTCATTTCTAGTTTTATTTGTGGGTTATTTAAAATAGAAATACTGTAAAATGTAAATGGTATATACAGTATGGTGTATATTAGGTACTTTAATACGTTTGCAATGATGTGATGGTGCATTTGACATGCAGAGAGCAACAGGACAATTATATAATTTATACATGAGCTTCCAAAAGAATTCCACACTTCCTGCTAATGACAATGGGGTTTGGAGAAAAAGAGAGACAGAGAGCAAGAAGGAGAGAGAAAGTGAGAAGGGGACTTACAGAAAGAGAGCATGTCTGTGACACTAGATTGTAGGTCAAAGTGTATAGTGCCATGCAACTTAATGGCGCCAACCTCGAGGGTCAGGTCCTCACGTATCTTAACACAGAAACACACAACCAATGCAGGCCTTGGATTTACAAAGCACTGCATACAAATAGATATAAAAATATTTCCTGAGAGCTGTGGGCATGGTTTTCCGTGTGTATTTGAAGTGCTATTTCTTTCTCGTAGGCAGAATGCTTCAATCTTTTCATAGGACATGTTGACGTTCAAAGTGTAAAAATACGTAGATGGTTTGTCATCATCAAAACAAAGGCATAGTTAGAAAGAACTTTCTCTTGATGATTCACATTAATTTCTAATTTGTAATAATTTTCCAACTTAATTTAAAGTTGTGGTATCATCATACCCCTCCCAACCTTTCAGCATGTGTCCTGAGACAAAGCAAAGTTGGGAGTTTTTTCCTCATGTCTTTCTTTGGACATCTAAAAGTTATACAAACACATTGTTTAAATGTGATGATTCGGGGCTGTGCTGATCTGTAATGTCACTTTTAAATCATTTGGACCTGATTTTACCTTCTTTACATTGCCTCAGTAAACAGAATGTCTTGGAGACTGATGGTGGTGGCTGCCTGTGGAACTCCTGAGCTTTCTCATTATGTAACTCCCCCAACGCCGGGCAGCCAGGCCACCTCTTCAATGTTTCATCAAGATGAATTATGTCTGTGTATGAGACTAGGGAATGTTCTATATTCCACCTCTATTGGGGTAACTGGGTTGAGGGAGAACATAGAAGAAGTAGAGGGGAGAACAGTAATAAATCATACATTAGTAAAGTGTACTGTACAGTCCTCATAAGGAGGAAGGGGCTCTATTCACTAGACCACTATGTCATCTCTTGAGTCTTCTTAAGGTAGGTGAGAAGTTAGATTGCTCAGGCATTACTGTGACAGAGGTGTTGCACGTAAAGTGGGAAGCGTGTAATGAGCAGCTTGGCTCGCAAGTGAAAAATCCCAATATTGCCCCTGGTTAATGGGAAAAATTCCTCTTTGATCTGTTTGGAAGTTTGGGTTACCTTGTAAGTCAGGTTTCAATCTCCATCTAACCAAACCAATTTATCTCATCTTTAAAATTCATTTTGAAAAAAAAAGCAAACAAATACATTTTAGTTTCACACAGACTTGACCACAGTTCTTCATTGTTGTGTAGTCATTTCCCTCTCCATTCGAAATGGGAAACATCCCTTCACTCCCAATTATCAGAGGGAACTTCCTTCATGTGGCAACCTTTTTTTGTTTGTATTATATTGTTGGGCAACTGTGGCTTCAATCAGTCAGCATGTCCCTTGTCAGACAGAATAGACCACACAGGAAACAGCAGAGCTGTTGGGAATCCTATTGTTGAATTAATTATCCTCAAAAATTATGTTTCTTTACTTAAACACATACACACACATTTTTCTTTGTCACTCACTTTCTCTCTTTTTTTTAACCTTGTCTGTCTTACCTTTGATTTAAGTGAGCTACATCACATTCTACAGGAGACCTTCCTTTAAGGAAACCAGTTTCAAGTGAGCACTGCTTTCACTTGGAACATTCCAGTTCTCATCTAATTTTAACGTCCAAGCTATGGCTACATTCTCAACAAATGTATTACTTTGTGGAGGCAACCTCAATTAAGTATATTATGAAATTCATGGCTATTGAATTTGGCATTGATTGGACAATTTATTATTAACTATTGTGATTATCTTTTGAATGGGAGCCATCACAGCCAAGGTGAAGGAAACATTCCTTGAGAGAGATTTTCAAAGTTCTAATTTCCTTCTCAATCAGTCTCTCCTTCATGCACAAAGTTCAAACTAAAGTAAGGTTACAAGGTGAACGTTAAAATACTAAATTTTTTGTCCTTAGTTATTCCACTTCAGTTTTATGAATACAAAAATATTATGCCTGTCTAGTTCAAGTACCAATTTCCACATACACAGGCTTTGACTGACACACCCTGGCCAGCAGTCTGTAGTGTAACCTCAAGATTGACTGGGAATAGTGTCAGTGGATGTCACTGATGGTAAGATATGCTGTGGCCCAGTAGTCAGATGGACTGGACTGGGACTGAAAAACGGCCCGGGACTTTGAAACACAGACCGGCCCACGACCGTGTATTATTATAATTATTATATATATTTTTTGCATTATGCCGCGGCCGTTTGACCGGCCGTTCGGGAAATCTCCCGACTCTCCCGATGGACAGTCCGACCCTGGTGTCTACAATATAAAAACTAATCATATGCTGTTTTGTTGCATGTAGAGTATCAAGCTACTTTGGGGTAGGGAAGCAGTGATTGCTTTAATTAAGGCCAGCAGAAGGCCTTCTTGTAAATAAAATTCAGGAAAGCTAACAGGACACATCATACAGCTGCAATCACTATTGTTTTGCTCTCAGCACAAATTACGCACTTCCCATCCTGGTTGTTTGAGACCAATGGAGCTAAAGTGCTGTTCAATGACTGTGTGCCTGTGGAAGTGAAACTTCCAAAAATCTGAGAGAGAAACAGACAGAACCACAGACTTTTTGACAATTTCTCTTTGTTGAACGTGTCAGTGTTTGAGTTTCCATGCAGATCATGGGTTTGATTCCATTACAACCCACCTAGCACAGTGCATTGGTGCCCAACAAAGGAGGTCAATGGAGCAGAGATAGTGTGGTACAACCATTGTGAGCTTTGCCTGTGACCAGTTTCCACTTCAAGAGAGTAAGACACAAAGAAATTATTTTTCTTTTTTGGAATAAGGAAAAAATACAAAATAAAACAAATTGAAAATATCTAATCCGTGTATCATTCGTTCTTTCATTTTTCAATTGATAAACCAAAAACCAAAAATGATTCGTTTTTCCGTTATTCAATTGAGAAACCAAAAACGAGAAACGAAAAACTATTGTTTTTCTTGTTATTCCATTGAGAAACCAAAATCGAAAAACCAAATCGAAAAACGGGGCACTGACCGAAAATGAGAGAAATTATGAGTGCCACTGAATGCATTTGATCATTTTATTAACATTGTTGGCATGAAAAACATAAGCACAATACATACAACAAAATATACATGGATTGATTCCCATCTGCTGCAGAGTTTTGGAAATCTCTTTATGCGTCTTCCCAGTTAGAAATAAATCCATAATTACATCAAAGTAACGTTCCAGTGCGGCCATATGGTGTCGACACCATACCACTGTTACTCACAGTGGCTCTTAGCGCAGCGCTGGGTTTATAGGCAAATATAGATAGGCTAACCTGGAAGGTCCTGCCGATTTTTTCGGTTGTCATCAGGGTTCTAAATAAACTTTTTTGATCACCAGCCAATGTGGCTATGGTAACAATCAGAATTTCCACTAACCACATTTTTTTGGTGAAAATAAGAGAAATTATGAGTGCCACTGAATGCATTTGATCATTTTATTAACATTGTTGGCATGAAAAACATAAGTACAATACATACAACAAAATATACACTGAACGTGCAAACATTCCATTTCAAGTTTGGGATCTATCTACATTCTTCCTTGTGTTTTCTGGTGGACGCTCCGTTCGTTTCCATGGTTTCTTGCGCTGGTTACACTCAAGCCCCCACCCCTCGCCCCTCGGCTTGAAGCAACGGCCCCGGTGGATGTAGGTGGTATTGCATTTGTTGTTAGACTTCCGACTCTCTTATTCTATTAACTCCGGTCAACATTTACATCTCCCCCAATAATTTTTGTTCGATTCTCGAACTTTTTCATAAAATTATTTTTCCAGATTTTTGCTCAATTTGAAACCAATCCGAAATGGGTAAACTAGCACCCCATTTATTTGCTTACGTCAATAAAAGTTGCCTGCAAATGTGCTCACGGATACTAACAGGGCACGAGCACAAAAGTTCACATTTACCTGGAGCTGAATGAGCCATATTGAATGAGCACAGGGAGAAATGGCTTGAGTTGCCTGCCCTGTTGTAGCAAGTTTAGCAAATGGTTGTCACACATACATGAAATGTTGTTAATATAGTTTATTCCCGTTATTTTAAAACAGATTTGATTTTTCTGTCAAGAACGTTTTTACGTTCATGACATGATGGCAAATATTACATTATGTTAAGCGTGAGCATAGATTGTTGACATGTCTATCTGGAGCAAAGACAAAGATTAATACTTAGCCACAATAGATTAACCACAATAAGAAATGATATAAATATGATTAGTCTTGCCTTCAGAAGCTTTTGTTAAAAACACCCATTATTCTTTTTTTTAATCGTGTCATCAAGCCAGACTGCTTTTGTGGGACAATGAAGGTCCTCAGTGACTGTTTCACCCCCACTTATATCTGATGGAAACGTCTTGTATATAGGCCTAGTTCTGTTAATATGCCCCTTTCAAAGGCAAATGTTAAATAAAGTATATTTTAGACACACTTCTCAAGCTTTTATTTATTACATTATTTCCAAGTCTTGTTAGATCACGTTATATCCATTAATAGGCGTTTGGTTTTGTAGAACATATAAAACACAGGCCACATTTCTACACTGATATGTAAATTGAAGGCAGTGTGAATTTCGTGGCATTTCGTTTGAAAATACAGTTGACAGTAAGCTATGGTAAGTCTGCATTATGGAAGATTTCTGTTACCAAAATAACTATTAAGCTTTCTTTGCCTGGCGAGAACAACGACGGAGCTAGGTGTTCATGTTAACAGTTTATTTAATCCGATACAATGCGTTGGAAATCATACTCAAATCACAAGAAAAAAAGCAACATATGTGATGAGTTCCATCTAGAATAGCACTATATTTAGCCCTATAGCCTATTTCTAACAACCAAGTGAAAGGAATACTATACAATGACAGCATACATTTACGTAAAGTTTGCATCATGTCTCTGATTCTTATCGGACTTGTACCCCATTCTGCCACTGCAATGCCTTAGCTCACACGCTCGCAACCATATAAATCTATGCTCGCCACTGGCTGTCGCAAAGTATGACGTGTACAGCTAGTTGCAAGCGTGCACGAGGTCTCAGAGCTAGGGAAAAAAAGAGCCACTGTTTAAAGCTAGACCGGAAGAGTCGGAAGTGGAAAGATGGCGCGGTCCAGTTTCGCGCTCTCGCTTGCCTCACTGCGCCACTGAGCACTTTTCATAGAAATGAATGGGGACGCCATCTTGGAAGACAAAAAAAAAGTTGCTAACTCTAGTTATATTAACTCTATGGTTACACTGCAAACTGCACGCAGCCAACGGGCGTATGAGTAACAACTGCCGGGTCACCAAAAACAAAATTTAAAACGTTTTTTGTTTCTCAATTGAATAACGGAAAAACAAATAATTTTTGGTTTATCAATTGAAAATGAAAATGAAAGAACGAATGATACATGGATTATATCTAAAAACGGTATCTTTATTAAGCTATTCATAGCCAGCCTAAAGAAACAAAGATCATTTAGCTGTACATTGTTTTACATTATAAGAAACAAAAACTTTGACCCCACCTTCTATGTGAACCTCCTTCTTAAAGTAACAGGTAACCCCTCAGAGCTTGTAATTGGAGGTGATTTTAACCTGGTATTAGACCCCACCATGGACAGACTTCCACTCCCATACCTTTAACCTTAGTGGCCAAGACACTCCAAAGAGAACTCTCAGACCTACAGTTACTCGATGTATGGCGAGAGCAACATACTTCTCTCCGTGAGTATAGCTTTTATTCACATAGACATAAAGGTTACTCTAGAATTGACAACTTCTTTATTCATGCATCTAAAACGCATCTAGTCTCGTCCTGTGAATATTTAGCGAGGACACTCTCAGACCATGCTCCGCTTTTGCTGCAAATGGCTATAAAGGACTCTCGCTCAGGGCCCAAACGCTGGAGGTTTCCCAACCACTTAGTCAATGACAGTGAATTTGTTGTAATGATTAACGCACAGCTTGAATGCTATTTTAATATTAATTCAAATTCTGCCTCTCCTGCTATTGTTTGGGAGGCCTTCAATGCCTATATAAGAGGCAACATCATTAGTTACTCCTCCTGGAAGAAAAAACAATATGTCGCCAAATTAAACACTTTAGAGATGGACATTAAAAATCTTGAAAAGCAACACTTTCAGTTACAATCACAAGCCGTCTTGGATCAGCTGACGGTGATGAAGGCGGAATATGACACCATTACTACACGGGAGGTGGAAAATGCATTGGCCAGGCTAAAACAGCATTATTACAAGCATGGTGATTATGCAGGGAACCTGTTAGCGTGGCAGATAAGACAGGAAGACGCTGCTAGGAATATCCCTATTATTAAGCGGAACGACGGAGAGCTGGTCCGCAACCCCATACTCATCAATCAGGTGTTTGCAGACTTTTACAAGTCTCTCTATTCCTCACAGGGTGAAAAGTCACAAGAAATGCATGAATTCCTAGATGGGCTGGAAATTCCTAAAATACCTGACACATCTATAGGGGTCCTTGAGAAGGAGATAACCAAACAAGAGGTACTGGACGCCATGGCACGACTACCTTCAGGGAGAGCTCCGGGGCCTGATGGTTTCTCAATAGACTTTGTTATAGCCATTTCTGACATTTTTGATCCGACTGTAGAAGTTGCACTTGCTCTGGGTTACTTTGGTTGTGTTACGTGTGTTATGTGATTATGTTGTTTCTGTATTTGCATATCGTTTCTATATTTGCATATTGGACTATCATTTGATTGAACAATAGGATAATTGGTAAATTGGGCATTACCTTGAATGTTATAATTGCGACACCTGGACGGCTGATTGGGTAGATGACTTGGTAGACAAATGTTGGGTCTAGAGGCGCGTAACAGATACGTTTTTTTGACCACCTTTCGGTACTATCTTAACCTTTTTAGTGAATTTACAACTCGTTTATGTTCACCTTTTTTGAACCAAATAAATGGATTATATCAAAGGAGTATCAAAGGTGCGTAATCCACTACCTGCTCACTAGACCCACGGCCTTGACTGGATCTTGGAGTTCGAAAATTAGAAACCATAGAAAGGCCGCCACAGACTTCTTTAAGACATTTGCAGCTAAACTTATAGATCCTTTCTTAGATATGTTAAACTACTCCATCAAGGATGGTAGGTTGCCTGAAACCCTGGAGCAGGCCCTTATTATAGTTTTACCTAAACCAGGGAAGGATCCTAGGTTGTGTGAATCATAGACCTATTTCGCTTTTATCATCGGAGTATAAAATTCTAACAAAAATAATTGCCACTCGACTTGAGAAAGTAATTCCTTCTCTTGTTAATGTTGACCAGACTGGATTTATACAGAACCGTTCATTATCAGATAATGTTAGGAGACTCCTTAATATAATACACTGTGCCAAATCCATGGCAAACCCGGTCATATCGATATCACTGGACGCGGAGAAAGCCTTTGACCGGGTAGAGTGGCACTTTCTCTTTGCGGTCCTTGAAAAAATGAATTTCAGCCCAAATATACTACGGTTGATCCGCATACTGTATCTTAACCCCACCGCTATGATACAGACCAACACGGTAATCTCAACCCCCGTTCCTTTATCATGCGGCACTCGACAGGGCTGCCCTCTGTCTCCCCTAATTTTTGCCCTGGTAATTGAACCCCTAGCCATCGCAGTACGGTCTCATAACTCTATCTCTGGAGTGAATGTTGGGTCTGAGAATCATGTCATAAGTCTATATGCAGATGACATAATCTTACTTCTTACCAACTTAGACTCGTCCATGCCTGCCCTCTCAAACCTAATAGTGAGGTATAATGTGATCTCTGGATATAAGGTTAATGCACAAAAGAGTGTGGCTATTCCTCTTAACTCTCCAGGTGAGAACATCTCAAGGAACAACTTTCCTTTTCAGTGGAATGCCCAATTTATAACTTACGTAGGCTTAAAGATCCCTTGCCAACTAGACAGTCTTTTCTCACTGAACCATAATTCGTTGTTTAACAAAGTGGAGAAGGACCTGGATAGGTGGATGCGCTTACCAATTTCTCTGATCGGGAGAGTGAACTGTATTAACCCTTGTGTTATCTTCGGGTCATTCTGACCCATCAGTCATTGTGACCCACCGTCGTATTGCGACAGATTTACCGCATACAAAGACAAAGTGAAGCATTTTCTTTTAACCGTTGGGCTGTCTCAGACCCCCCACATTGCAAAGGTTAAAAGAAAATTATTTTAATTTGTTTTTGTATTGGGTAAAATTGGGTAAACACAACGATGGTTCGTTATGAACCTTTGGGTCATGTGACCCGAAGGCAGCACGAGGGTTAAGATGAATATACTACCGAAGTTCCTCTACCTGTTTCAGACCCTTCCTATATCTATACAAAACAATTTCTTTAAGAAACTGCAAAAACTAATTTCCTCATTTATTTGGAGGAGGAAGGTCCCGAGAATTAAAATCAAAACTCTATACAATACACCCAGGCATGGGGGACTGAAGCTTCCTAACTTTAAGATATATTACTGGGCTGCTCAGGCCAGGGCATTATGGGTCTGGCAATCAGAACTAGCTAACCCGCCAGCCTGGAAACAAATAGAACAGTGCCACACATCAGGTGTGCCATTGGCTGGTATTCCTTATATTAAGTCATATCACACTCTGAGGAATGGCACTGATAATCCCATTATTAGACATACAGCCAGAATCTGGTCTGAGATCCAAACTCATATTAAGAGTGTTATTGTACCCTGTCTTGCCATGTGCACTTAGAGATGCCGTCACTAAGAAGTGGTACGAGCAGGGGACCTTTATGAGGACCTTTATGAGAATGATACACTTATGACCTTTGAACAGTTAAGTAGAACCTTCCACCTCCCAGCTGCTAATTTCTTCAAGTATCTACAGGTCAGACACTTTATAAGTACACTTGGGAACAGCACCCCCACTAGGCCTCTCCCGATTGATGATATCCTCAAAGATGTCACACACCCCAAGGGAATTCTGTCTGTTACATATAACAGAATTTCGGCCCTGGCAGGCATTGCACCCCTAAATTCCAGGACCAAATGGGAACGAGCTGAACTGTACTTTTTTTTTTTTTTTTTACTTTTGAACTTAATGATTGGGAATCAATATGTGAGAAGGCACTGTCCTTCTCATACAACAGTCGCCATAGAATACTGCAGTTTAACATTCTACATAGAATCTACTTTACACCAGAAAGACTCCATAAGATGAATGACTCGCTCTCGGATCTTTGTCCTAGATGTAACATAGACAGGTACTCTTATTCACATGCTCTGGGACTGCAATAAACTGAAACCTTACTGGGGCTATATATGGGAGGCTCTTAACCCTTGTGTTATCTTCGGGTCATTCTGACCCATCAGTCATTGTGACCCACCGTCGTATTGCGACAGATTTACCGCATACAAAGACAAAGTGAAGCATTTTCTTTTAACCGTTGGGCTGTCTTAGACCCCCCACATTGCAAAGGTTAAAATAAAATTATTTTAATTTGTTTTTGTATTGGGTAAAATTGGGTAAACACAACGATGGTTCGTTATGAACCTTTGGGTCATGTGACCCGAAGGCAGCACGAGGGTTAAGGAGATTACAGGGTTTGAGGTCCCTTGCTCACCGAGGTTAGCCCTGTTAGGCGATATATCAGATATTCCTAGTGACGAAAGATCCAAAGTGCGCTTTACCAAACTGGCCATGATAGTTGGCAATAAATGTATTGTTTTGCTCTGGAAAAGTGTAGATCCTCCGTCATTCTCCATGTGGCTCAAGGAAATTTCCTCATACATGGTGTCGGAAAAAATTATGTTTAACCTTAAAAGGAAACCACATCTCTTTGATAAATGTTGGTCTGGTTTTAAGAACTATGTAGATACTATGCCACGGCCAGATGTGGGTTGACCATTGTATGCAGATGTACTGATATGTAATTGGTGTTTATCTTGCCAAATATGCATCTTTACTGCTTATGTGTGAATTTACATTGCTTGATTTTCTTTTTCTGACTGTTGCCTTTATTGTGTTGGACGCCTGCCTGTCTGGGAATATGGGGTGGGGAGAAGGGTTTTAGGGAGGGGGGAGAGGAGGTCATCCTTTATTTTAATTTTTTGTATCCCTGCAAATCTATGATCTCCTCAAAGAAATAGGGTGGGGCAGCGGGGTGAAAAGTTTACAACTGTATTTTCATTTGTGATGTCTGTACTACCTGTATGTTGTAAAACAAAAATCAATAAATACAATGTTAAAAAAAAAGAAACAAAAACTTTACAATGACACAAGACACTGTCACACAAAGAGCATCTATACATACAGAATACAGACATACAAGAAATAGGGAAACTTGCAGAGATCGAAAATGTTAATGTAAATCAGATAGAGGGGCTTTTCATCAAACCTGTCCACACATTGAGAGGGGTTCTTGATTATGTTTTTTCTTCTTCATCAAAACAGGGTCTGCTGGCCAACCAAAGGCAACTGAAAGATGTGTGAATGTTGAAATCAGAGTACAGCAAAAAGAGGCATCACAGCATCATGTGTCTTTGTGAGGGCTGGAAGGGCTGTCTGTACACTCAAGTGGACGTCATTTACATTTACATTTATTCATTTAGCAGACGCTTTTATCCAAAGCGACTTCCAAGAGAGAGCTTTACAAAGTGCATAGGTCACTGATCATAACAACAAGATAGCCACAAAAGCATTGCGAGTAGCCAAAACATGAAGCACACATGTGAACAACCAAAGTAAGTGCCAAAGGGAAGAACCATAAGAGCATGTAGTTAAACAAGTTACAATTAAACAACATGAACCGCTATAAGTGCAAGTGTACCTGTGGAAAAAACAAGCAATAATAATAAAAACAATATCACAGCGAGTACAAACATTTAAATCAGTTACCACTAACCACAAGAGCAACAAGTCTCTAAGCAAGAGTCATTGTGATCCTTGAGGAAACTAACATCGGGTCAAGCGAACCATTCTTAAGTACCGTTGTACTCCCGGAACAAGTGCGTCTTGAGCCTTTTCTTGAAGGTGGAGAGACATAAGTGCAAGTGTACCTGTGGAAAAAACAAGCAATAATAATAAAAACAATATCACAGCGAGTACAAAAATTTAAATCAGTTACCACTAACCACAAGAGCAACAAGTCTCTAAGCAAGAGTCATTGTGATCCTTGAGGAAACTAACATCGGGTCAAGCGAACCATTCTTAAGTACCGTTGTACTCCCGGAACAAGTGCGTCTTGAGCCTTTTCTTGAAGGTGGAGAGACATAAGTGCAAGTGTACCTGTGGAAAAAACAAGCAATAATAATAAAAACAATATCACAGCGAGTACAAACATTTAAATCAGTTACCACTAACCACAAGAGCAACAAGTCTCTAAGCAAGAGTCATTGTGATCCTTGAGGAAACTAACATCGGGTCAAGCGAACCATTCTTAAGTACCGTTGTACTCCCGGAACAAGTGCGTCTTGAGCCTTTTCTTGAAGGTGGAGAGACAGTCAGTGTCTCTGATGGAGGTGGGGAGTTGATTCCACCACTGGGGGGCCAGACAGGAGAAGAGCTTGTGTTGGGACCGGGCGGTCTTGAGCGGTGGGACCACCAGGCGGTTGTCTGAAGAAGACCGTAGGTGACGGGTGGGGGTGTAAGGCTGCAGGAGAGACTTGATGTAGACGGGTGCAGTCCCGTTCACTGCTCGGAAGGTCAGTACCAGGGTCTTGAATCTGATACGGGCCATGATAGGTAGCCAGTGGAGAGAGATGAGGAGCGGGGTAACATGGGAGCGTCTGGGTAGATTGTAGACCAGGCGGGCCGCTGCGTTCTGAATCCTCTGAAGAGGGCGGGTTGCACATGCTGGGAGACCAGCGAGCAGCGAGTTGCAATAGTCCAACTTGGAGAGGACAAGTGCTTGGACTAGCAGCTGGGTGGAGTGCTCAGACAGGTATCTCCTGATCTTCCGATGTTGTAGAGGGTGAATCTACACGACCGGGAGACTGCAGCAATGTGGGCCGTGAGGGAGAGCTCATCGTCCATGGTAACCCCAAGGTTCCTGGCAGAGGATGAAGGGGTCACCGTCGCAGATCCCAGGGTGATTGAGAGATCGTGGGAGATGGAGGGTTTAGCCGGGATGATGAGAAGTTCTGTTTTGGCGAGGTTCAGCTGGAGGTGGTGCTCGGTCATCCAGGCAGAGATGTCTGTGAGGCAGGCCTCAATCCTAGCTGAGATCCCCGGATCGGTCGGGGGGAACGACAGGTACAGCTGTGTGTCGTCAGCGTAGCAGTGGTAGGAGAAGCCATGGGAGGTGATGATTGGTCCAAGTGAGGTGGTGTACAGAGAGAAGAGGAGGGGTCCAAGGACGGAGCCCTGTGGGACACCAGTGGAGAGCTGGCGAGGGCCTGACAGTTTGCCTCCCCAGGAGACCTGGTAGGATCTTCCCGACAGGTAGGATGAGATCCACTGGAGTGCAGTGCCAGTGATGCCCATCTCAGAAAGTCTGGAGAGCAGGATCTGGTGGTTAACCGTATCAAACGCTGCAGAAAGGTCCAGCAGAATGATGACGGATGACCTGGAAGCCGCGTTCAATTGTTTTTGAAAAGAAGGGTAACAGTGATACCGGTCTGTAGTTCTGGAGGACGGCAGGGTTAAGGGAGGGTTTTTTGAGTAGAGGGGTAACTCTAGCCTGTTTGAAGGCAGAGGGGAAGGTGCCGGAGATAAGAGAGGAGTTTAGGACATGGAGAAGAAAAGTTATGATGGAGGGGGAGATGGTTTGAAAGAGAGGGGAGGGGATAGGATCAAGGGGACAGGAGGTGGGGCGATGAGAGAGAATGAGGTCAGAGATCTCTGCCTCAGACAGGGAAGAAAAAGAGTTTAGACATTTAGTTGGGTCAGTCATGGAGGGTGAGAGGGTAGGAAAGGTGGGTTTAGGGAACCGACTGCTAATGTCGGCGACTTTTTTCTCAAAGAAGGAGGAGAAGTCGTCTGCTGTCAGGGTGGAGGGAGGGGGTGGGGGAGGTGGGTTAAGAAGGGTGGAGAAGGTAGAGAAAAGTTTGTGGGGGTTTGAAGCAGAGTTAATTTTGTTCAAAAAGTAGAGGGTTTTAGCACCAGTTATGTGAGAAGAGAAGGATTTGAGGAGGGAGTGATACTTATCAAGGTACAGACCGCCTTTGGACTTGCGCCATCTCCTCTCAGCTGCCCGAAGGGTGGACCGTTCTTCACGAATAACATCCGTAAGCCACGGGCAGGAGGGAGAAGATCGTGCAGGCCTGGTTGACAGGGGACAGAGAGAGTCAAGTGATGCAGTTAAAGTGGTTAACAAGGTGTCGGTGGCAGTGTTAGTGGGGTGGGGTAGGGGGGTGGGCTCCGGGGAACCGGCTGGACTTTAATTCTCCATGTTCACCTTCTGCCTGGAGCCAACTGGAGCCAACTGGAGAGCATCTGCACCGTCATTAGGTCCATATATCTGTTTATCTACAGTATATGTCTGTCTGTTTGTCTGTAGAGGCTGGTGTCATAGCCTCCGGCCTCCTCTCTCCCACATCGCTCATCTCTCTCTTCTCTTTCCTTTGCTTACATCTCTGTTAGTTAGATAAAGTTGAGACAATTCAGTACCCAGAAAAAAGTGGAAAAAACAGACATGCATGGACTCATTAGTATGCATAAGGTGTCATTGATGTCTTGATGGCTGCGTGAGTGTGACTGTGTGTATGGTTGCAATGTGTGTTTGTGCAGAGGGGAACTGTAGCAGCTCTGCCCTTCTACCAGGTTTTCATGTATCTCATACCCAGAAGGGATTGCAAATTACATTTTAAAATCTTGCTTTTAGTTTTTAAATCAATAAATGGGTTGGCTCTGTCCTACCTTTCTGACCTGCTGACAGTCCATCAACCTACAAGAGTTTTGAGATCTGCGAACTTAGGCCTCTTAATAGTTCCTAGATCGAGACTTCAGACTAGAGGAGATAGAGCATTCTCTATTGCTGCTCCAAGACTATGAAATAATCTTCCTCTGGAAATTAGAACAGCACCTTCCTTGACCATTTTTAAAGTGTGGTTAAAGACCTTTTTATTTGATTTGTCTTATAAAAATGAATGTTGATGCGGTTATTCTGTTTGTCTGTGTCTGTTATCATGTTGTGGTCCTATTTAGCACTCTGTATAGCACATTGAAGTTGTGTTTAATTGTGCTTTATAAATAAAGTGATTGATTGATTGAAATTAGCCTGGTCCTAACCAGACTCTCGTACATTTCATTTGTACAGAGAGTCTGGGATTGCTCCATTGACAAGCGTTAACTTCCTTGAAGGCGGGTACTCTGTTGAAGTTTAAAACTATTGGATCTGCCCAGAAACACTCTGATCTGCCATAACCAATCGCTAGCGTTCGCCTTAGCCAACTCCTTCACCACTACTGTAACGGAGCTAGCTGCCGTAGCTGGAAAATCTAACTTTTCCTGAACCCCGTGGGAAGGAGGGCCACAACATCATGGCCACCAACAAAAGTCAGCAAAGATTGTTCTTTCTCCGGCTTTAACTTCTGGATATTTGGCAGCGTTGCCACATTTTTTGACATAGTTACAATATCTATGTTTCTTTAAGCGGTAAAAAGTTAGTTCCTTTGTTATAGACAGTCGAATGTAAGAAACTGAGGCTCTGTGGTGTGGTTTACTCTGTAGAATGGATGTAGCGGTTGGTTTAAGGTATTTATGGTGTTGTTTTATGATACCTAACTAAGAGCCTGGCTCTTAGTTAGGTCTGGAGGTTGGGGGATTCTTGAGTTCCCGTGGCCTAAAGGGAGAAGTGTAGATAGATGAACTGATCAAGCTGCTCTGACCCTTCCTGTTGCATGGGTGGTGTTAATTAAATACTTGTTTGAAGATGTCCACACAAAGGACAGTTGACCATTTGACTGGTGAACTCCTGTGGCTTTAGTATCTACTGGTTTGGGGAGAGATGCCACATCAAAGAACTGTGGGACAAATGGTATGGAGATGTATTGTTTCAAACTGTCACTGAGTTGAGTTAGCCAATCACAGAGTTTGCTACATTGATGGATTGACCATCAGAAGAACCATTTGATCTAAAGTTTATATAAGGCAGGGTTTTAGGGTTGTTCTTCATCACTCTTGCGAACGATCTGTGGCTAGCACCTCCTTCGTTATGACTGATCACAAAGTACTTTGTTAATTCTTAATTTGTACAAGCTAAATAAATTATATTGAAGCCGCCATCTCTTGACTATTCAAATCTACAGTGTGCCACTAGAATTCTTCCATGTCACACAACGGACCGAATAGCTTCACTTGCATCTTTGTCCACCGTCATTACGGAACTACAACTCAAACTAGCGCACGACATCAACGTCATCATTCTTAGCCACTCCCTCTGTTCGCTGATTGGACTGGTAAAAAGTTTACCGGAGAAATCTGACTAATATACCGAAAGCCCAGACGCAGTACAGAAGCAAAATGAAAATTGAGCGGAAGTGTGTAGGAGGGCAGAGCCAGGCTAATTGCAAATATCTTCCCATACAGACACAGGCACACACACATACACACACATTGCTCTTAGATGAAGAGGAATACTGAATTACTGAGGGATCTATAAGAGTGGCCAAACACACTGAAAGAAAGGCAGGAACTGTTGCTTCCGAGACTGTGAAGAACTTAAGTAGATATATCAAACTGTATTCTACTGGCTATGCCTTAAAGGCAGGGTATCTAATGCATTTGAGAAGCACTTCTTGTTATAATTGCTTAACACATCTTGATAGCAACCAGTACATATAAAGGTTTGATGGTGATATTAAATCAATCCAAGCCACCTCCCTGAAATGAGTCTCTGCAGGTTGGGATGTCTGGAAAACTGGCACCGGAACCTTCAGGTCCATGTCCTTTTCTTAGCTCAATAACTAGCGACTACTAGCCATCCATCCATCCATCATCTTCCGCTTGTCCGGGGGTCGGGTCGCGGGGGCAGCAACCTAAGCAGGGAGGCCCAGACTTTCCTCTCCCCGGCCACTTCCACCAGCTCTTCCTGGGGGACCCCGAGGCGTTCCCAGGCCAGCCGAGAGACATAGTCCCTCCAGCGTGTCCTGGGTCTTCCCCGGGGCCTCTTCCCAGTGGGACGTGCCCAGAACACCTCACCAGGGAGGCGTCCAGGAGGCATCCTTATCAGATGCCCGAGCAACCTCAACTGGCTCAACTGGCGACTACTAGCAATAAATTAAAAACAAATATGCCAGTTAGCATGTAGATACTTACCCCTTAATACTATCAAATGTTGGTTGCAATACACGTTGTGAAAGTTTATGAAAATACTGTTTATAGCTTTGGCTACCTTTCGTACACCGGGAGACATATCTTAAACGAAAGAGTAGGATGTTTTCTTAAAAATAAGGTATAGTTAATCAATTTTAAAACATACACATTTTGAGAAAAATCTAGTTGAAGTCATGTTGATGAAACACCCATAGGAATGCATTGAAATCTGAATGTTCTATTGAGAAAAAAGTGTTTATTCCTTTGTAACTTTGTTCTGCATGTCAGTATGAGGGGCCGTGAGGGACATTATTCAGAATACCCTCTCACACACACTACTGAAATGCTCTCACACACACACAACTGAAAAGCTCTCACACTCACTACTGAAATGCTCTCACACACACACAACTGAAATACTCTCACACACACTACTGAAAAGCTCTCACATACACTACTGAAAAGCTCTCACACACACATATGAAAAGCTCTCACACACACTACTGAAAAGCTCGCACACATACTACTGAAAAGATCTCAAACACTACTGAAATGCTCTCACACACACTACTGAAATGCTCTCACACACACTACTGAAATGCTCTCACATACACTACTGAAAATCTCTCACACATCCATCCATCATCTGCCGCTTTTCCGGGGGTCGGGTCGCGGGGGCAGCAACCTAAGCAGGGAGGTCCAGACTTCCCTCTCCCCGGCCACTTCCACCAGCTCTTCCGGGGGGACCCCGAGGCGTTCCCAGGCCAGCCGAGAGACAGTCCCTCCAGCGTGTCCTGGGTCTTCCCCGGGGCCTCTTCCCAGTGAGACGTGCCCAGAACACCTCACCAGGGAGGCGTCCAGGAGGCATCCTTATCAGATGCCCGAGCCACCTCAACTGGCTCCTCTCGACGCGGAGGAGCAGCGGTTCTACTCTGAGCCCCTCCCGGATGACCAAGCTTCTCACCCTATCTCTAAGGGAGAGCCCGGACACCCTGCGGAGAAAACTCATTTTGTCCGCTTGTATTCGCAATCTCGTTCTTTCGGTCACTACCCACAGTTTGTGACCAAAGGTGAGGGTAGGAACGTAGATCGACTGGTAAATAGAGAGCTTCTCCTTTCGACTCAGCTCTTTCTTCACCACGACGGACCGATGCAGAGCCCGCAACACTGCGGACGCCGCACCGATCCGCCTGTCGATCTTGCACTCCATTCTTCCCTCACTCGTGAACAAGACCCCGAGATACTTGAACTCCTCCGCTTGGGTCAAGATTTCCTCCCCGACCCGGAAATTGCACTCCACCCTTTTCCGGTCGATAACCATGGCCTCAGATTTGGAGGTGCTGATTCCCATCCCAGCCGCTTCGCATTCGGTTGCGAACCGCTCCAGTGAGAGCTGAAGGTCATGGTCCGATGAAGCCAACAGGACCACATCATCTGCAAAAAGCAGGGATCTGATCCTGAGGTCACCAAACCGGACCCACTCAACACCCTGGCTGCACCTAGAAATTCTGTCCATATAAGTTATGAACAGAATTGGTGACAAAGGGCAGCCCTAGCGGAGTCCAACCCTCACCAGGAACAAGTTCGACTTACTGCCGGAAATGCGGACCAAACTCTGGCACCGGTCGTACAGTGCACTGCTTCCCCCTCCTGAGTCGCCGGATGGTGGTCCAGAACCTTTTCGAAGCCGCTCGGAAGTCGTTCTCCATGACCTCGCCGAACTCTTCCCACGCCAGGGTTTTTGCCTCCGCGACCGCCAAAGCCGCATTCCGCTTGGCCTGCCGGTACACATCAGCTGCCTCTGGAGTCCTACCAGCCAATAAAGTCCAATAGGCCTCCTTCTTCAGCTTGACGGCATCCCTCACCTCCGGCGTCCACCACCGGGTTCGAAGGTTACCGCCGCGACATGCACCAACCACCTTGCGGCCGCAGCGCCGGTCAGCCGCCTCAACAACGGAGGCCCGGAACATGGCCCATTCTGACTCAATGTCCCCGCCCCCCCCCCCGAGACATGATCGAAGCTCTCCCGGAGGTGGGAGTTGAAGCTCCTTCTGACAGGGCATTCTGACAGCCGTTCCCAGCAGACCCTCACATTACGTTTGGGCCTGCCAGACCCTACCGGCGTCCTCCCCCACCATCGTAGCCAACTCACCACCAGGTGGTGATCAGTTGACAGCTCCGCCCCTCTCCTCACCCGAGTGTCCAAAACATTCGGCCTCAGGTCCAACGACACGACTACAAAGTCGATCATCGAACTGAGACCTCGGGTGTCCTGGTGCCAAGTGCACATATGGACACCCTTATGCTTGAACATGGTGTTCGTTATGGACAAGCCGTGTCTAGCACAGAAGTCCAACAACAAAACACCGCTCGGGTTCAGATCGGGGGGGCCGTTCCTCCCAATCACGCCCCTCCAGGTCTCACTGTCGTTGCCCACATGAGCATTGAAGTCCCCCAGGAGGACGAGGGCATCTCCGGGAGGAGCGCTTTCCAGCACCCCCCCCCAGAGACTCCAAAAAGGGTGGGTACTCTGAGCTGCCATTTGGTGCGTAAGCACAAACAACAGTGAGGACCCGTCCCCCCACCCGAAGGCGGAGGGAGGCTACCCTCTCGTCCACCGGGGTGAACCCCAACATACAGGCGCCGAACCGAGGGGAAACAAGTATTCCCACCCCAGCTCGACGCCTCTCACCAAGGGCAACTCCAGTGGAAGAGAGTCCAGCCCCTCTCAAGAAGACTGGTTCTGGAGCCGATGCTATGCGTCGAGGCCGACTATATCTAGCCCGACCCTCTCTACCTCGCGCACCAGCCAGGTAGAGAGGTAGAGAGGCCCCCAGCCCCAGGTGGCTGGGGGCCACCAGGCGCTTGCCTGGTGGCCCGCGTCCAGGCAAGGGCAACTGGGAGCCATTGTTAACTTTCTTCATGGTAGGTTTTTTTGGAGCCACGCTTTGTCTGGTCCTTCACCTGGAACCTGTTTGTCTTGGGTGACCCTACCAGAGGCATAAAGCCCCCCGACAACTTAGCTTCCAGTATCATTAGGACACGTAAACCCCTCCACCGCGGTAAGGTGGTGACTCAGGGAGGAGTCTAAAAAATTGCAGAGTCTGAAAAGCGGGTCCTAATGGCAATTCAGAGAATGCAGGCAGACATTGCCAATTCCATGGAACGCCTGGTCCAGGCTATTCAAAACACACATCCTGGTCCAGGGGCATCTATGACCATCCAGCCACATGAGGCCATTGAGAGGCCCTGCAGAACAGTGCAGGAGCTGGCAGAACTCCAACTTAAATTAGAGGGCCTCCAACAACAAAAAATCATGGTATGCTGATTTACTATGTACCTTAAATACCTATTTGTGTGCTTATGATTTGTTTATTTGCAACACTAACACTAACGCTTTTAAATAGTTTTCTTCATATGTTGCATAGACCAAGTTTTTGAAATTGATTGCAGCATTGGGGACGCTGTCCGAAGAATACTTCCCAAACTTGCAACGAATGAGACATGGTCCAACTACAGGGCGAAAGGGAAAACTGCCCTTCATGGGGACAACCCTTTACAATATTATTTTACGTAAGAAATTCGATTTCATACAATGTCTATAATTATTAGAACTTTTCATATATAATGCTTTTTAAATAGGAGCTTGTGCTGAGCAGTTCCCAAGGGTGAGCAAAACGGAGATCGAGGCGTATATAGGAGATACCCTTAAGCATGCACCTCACCGTGCCAAGCTGGTCCCAATAACTGTAAGTTTTCCTTTAATTAAACAAACTAAGGTAGCATAACACTTTACCATTAACTTTTTCACTTTTAAAAACGTTTCTTTTTCTTTGATTATTATTAATGGACATCTATATTTTAACCAGTTAAAATATTACTTTGTCATATCAATAGCCACTCTTGTATGGCAAACATATTTGGTTAATACTCTCCCTCATAGTTGGATCTTATACATCTAAGTGTAATTAAATGCAACAATGAGAGATTAATAGAGTTGTTTTTTTTGCCAGGCACCAGAAGAAGAATCTGGGGCACAAGAAGAAGAATCTGGGGCGCCAGAAGAAGAGGAAAACAGTGATTAAGCGTTCTCGCAGTCTCTCACTCTAACTCTCTGACTCTCCTATCATTTCTATGTTTATTTTTTCAATAAAATATTTTAGATTAACTTTAATTCAAGATTCTTCATTCCACGTGTTGTAATGCTTATTACGATGCTCACCCACAGTAGCCTATAAGCAGAAAAAGAACAATGAGAATGTTTAACATTAATTATGGTTTAAACATATTTTGATGATGTTTCAAGATAACAATGTTTGGATCCCTTAAAAGGTTCTCCAAAAGTCTTGTAATTAGTTTATATGTTAAAGGTTCTGCAAATGTATTATAAAGAAGTGTGGACCCAAAAGCATACTCCAAAATATGCGTCTTTCCTCCTTTTTTTGGAAATAGAAATAATATACAAAAGGCAGATTGTCAAAAAGCATAACCAAGGAACTCTAACTCTGTGGCATGTGAGAGAGAAACTAAGCACAGAACTAAGAATCCAAGCCACTTAACCCTTGTGTTATCTTCGGGTCTGTTGACCCATCAGTCATTGTGACCCCCCCACGTGTTGCAACAACTTTACCTCATACAAAAATAAAGTGAAGCATTTTCTTTTAACCGTCAGGCTGTCTTACACCCCCCACAGCGCGAAAGTTATAAGAAAATGCTTTTTATTCGTTTTTGTATTGGGTAAAGTTGTCGCAGCACAACAATGGGTCGTTGTGAACCTTTGGGTCATTGGTCCTCATTCACCAATATCTTCCTAAGTTATTTCTTACATTTGTTCTTAAGAAAGTTCCTAAGAAAAGTCTACGTCTTCCTAAACAGCAGAATTGTTCTCAGGTGTTGTCTTAGAATGATGAATCCCAATATGTCGTAAATTGAAAGCCTGTAACCCGTTGCTCCTATTTAGCATAGGTAAATGCCCCGTTAATTCCCATAAAAGGACATGAGATGGCAGGGCCATGTGCATACTCAGAAAAAATTCGAAAAGACATAAAATGTAACTAATCTATGCGAGGCTGATTTCTCTGCTCTGACAGCAGTTAAGACTAAACATCGGCAAAGACCGGATGCTGTTGAGAAAGATTTGAGGCTTAAACTGTCTTTGTGCTTTGTGCCAAGATGCAGGCCCACCCGTCACATTAATATGGGCACGGGTCTCAGCCAATCAGAAAACAGAATTCCTTGTTGCCGGGTGAGGTCTGACATAGCAGTGGACGTAACCCCCCCCCCCCCCCCCCCCGTTCCATGAATGAACAGCGGACGTAACCGCCCGCCCGGTTGTGCGCAGATAACAAAGTTTGGGAGCCACTGATCTACGTTATAAATCTATGTGGTCTGGTGGCCTACGCCGAACAGCTCCGCTATTTCCTTTATTTTTAAACCATTTAATAGCTTTCAATGGACTCGAACGGGATGTTGATGGTTGGTCTTCCTTGTTCCATTTGAGGCTCCACAGCATCCAGCCGTTCCAGGACTGAACAGAGGTTTACTATGGCAACCTCATTAATGTGTAAATCTGTGACAGCAGAGTATGCAGCCAAGCTCTCTATGACTTGTTCTACTCGGTCACGGGCATCAGACTCAGATATATTATTAGATTCTACCTGCTCAGCTAATTCTAACAGTGTTTGCACAAATATTTGAGGGAGCGCCATGATCTGTGATGCGTCCTCTAAAGACCCGGCAATTCAATAAATTTCCAGGCACATTTGCAATGTAATGCAATGCAGATGTGCACACCGCCCCCTACCGAACAAGATGGGTAGCTCGGTCAGCAGGGAGCTGAAGAAGAGCGGCTACTGACGTCACTCTGCTGCGCCGCTCAGATCGCTTTTTCATTTTTGAATTATGGGCAGTACTTTGCGGGCAGACCACGAAAACGAAAAAGCAATGTCCGCTCTGTTTTCTTTTTGATTATGGCATGAAATGTGCAGTCTTGAAGAAGAAAATGCAAATAGAATGATTGATTACTAATTGTATTTATGAGTCCAATAATGCAGCCACATTCTTAAAATGAAAAAGCATTTCTGCAAATGCATTTTAATTTTCAAATTTTACATTTCAAATTGAATTTTGGTATCTATTTGCTCGGGCATATTTTGAAAATTAAATCTCAAATGTCTATTTCTTTTTCATTTTAATTAAGTGAAAGATTGAGCACTCTTGAATAAGAAAATTTAAATGCAAACAGGATGATTGATTACTAATGTCATTTATGAGTCAAATAATGCAGCCACATTCTTAAAATTAAAATGCATTTGCAGAAATGCTTTTTCATTTAAAATTTAGGTCACGATTTGCTTCCATAGCGTTCCCTCCTCAGGGCACGATCTGCAACATTTTGCAGAAGCAGGAAATAAGCCATTGTGTGGTGTAGTCCTAGTATGCAGAATAGGCCTACTTTGGGCCTATAAATACCGTGATCAGTCACTTATTATTGGATGGCAAGGTTCCTCGTTAACATAATTGATTCGAATTGAAGGCAAATCAAGGCTAGTTAATTTATATAGGCCTAGCACAATTCATACACCATGGCAATTCAAAGTGCTTTACAAATGAGCAGAAGTGTAAGTGTAGTGTAATTATTAAAACAAACACAATTATGTGTAAAATAATACAAATAATTAGTTGCAAGATTATAAAGGAGAGAAATATTAAATTTTAAATTAGAGCGGACGAAAACGGTATAACTACTTATTTTGCGCAAACATGTCAGCTCTCAATTGTGTGTAAGAGTGCTCTTGGGTGTGCCTAAATTCTGTTCTTACCCAAGAACAAATCCCAAATAAGAAAACATTGGTGAATGCAAGAATCTTCGTGAAAACTGCATAAGTGGGGTTTAAGAACACATTTGTTCTTAAGAACATTTGGTGAATGAGGTCCATTGTGACCCGAAGGCAGCACAAGAACAAACAAGGCACAGGTGTAAACAATATGTCATAATGAGAACAGATTAACAGAACCAAAACCAAGAAAACACAGTGAGGGCCTCTGGTGGCCAACAAAGGGTCACAACCCTGACAAAGATGAAGCAATATTGTTCCAATAATGGTTCAGGTAACGGGATGCAAGGACCGGAAACACATTATAGGTTGGTCCCCTGAAGGTTTGATATGTGACTAAAAGGTTCTGCAAATGTTGTGGAGCGTAGCATTGATACAGAGGAAATGTCCTATAATGGTTCCCTAAACGTTCCCAGAACATCTGATAAGGAAAAATTCTAGCGACACTGTGTAGATTAGACTAGTCAAGAGATGGCGGTTACAATAAATTTATTTTGCTTATACAGATCATGATTTAACAAAGTACTTTGTGATCAGTCATAACGAAGGAGGTGCTAGCCACAGGTCGTTCGCCAGAGTGATCCAGAACAACCCCAAAACCCTGCCTTATATAAACTTTAGATCAAATGGTTTTTCTGAACTCTGTGATTGGTCAGCACTGCTCAGTGACAGTGACTTCATATCAAGTTCCCACGGTTCTTTATTGTGGCCTCTCTCCCCAAACCAGTCAAATGGTCAACTTTCCTTTGTGTGGGCACTTCAAACAAGTATTTGATTAACCCCACCCATTGCAACAGGAAGGGTCAGAGCAGCAGATCACAATAACAATACAGTTGAATTCACATTGTCTCCAGACCAACTGTCTCTTCCTCCCCAGGTGACAAGAACCCTCTCAGGTCACCCAGACTTCCCGTCTCTTAGACTTCACGTTTCCTAGTTATAAAACTGCAAATGGCATCTCTACCAAATGGGTTGAATCGACTGTCACTGTATTAAGCTTCTTAACAAACTTTTAGACTTCCCTTAAAACACATTATAAAACACACATATTATAACTGTATTCCAAAATTTCCATGACAATTCCAAAATATATATATATTTTTTTTTTACAATTCCATAAACCCAAACAGTTAATTAAGAAAAATAATTCAAACATTAACATAAGAAATGCTAGTCTCAAGACAAAACCCATTGTACCCCGTACACCACAAAGTCCAGGTTGTCGGAACTGATGCCATGGTCGTGCATCCGTAGTGGCCATCTTCAGTTGAATGTAGGCAAACTTCTGTCAGGCGGTGTAGTCTAGTCGAATCGATTGCAAACGACGATCAAATTGCTCAGGGCAACTTTCAACGACACTGCACTTCGCGTACAGCTCGGAAATTTCCTTGGTACTACGCAGAACGCGTATCCTCTGCTTCCGTCTCCGGACAAGGTGCACGCTTGCAATGGTTAGCGTGTATCCACGTTGCTCTCCTCTCCGATCTTAACCGCCGGATTAGTCGTCAGGAGAATCTGTTATGGCCCCGTCCACCTTGGGTTTTACCAGGCGTTTCAGGTCCTTCACCACGATCCAGTCATCTGGTATCAAATCATGCAGCGGTCCAGTCATAGGAATAGCCTCCTTCACCTGCCTGTGAATCTCACACAAAATAGACTCCAAAAAGGTTGCACAGTGATAAGCACATTCTCACAGAGGTCAGTTAAAGGTAACTGACTTCTTGTCGTCTGACTTAGTCTTCAAAGTTCTGTTCTCTCATTCAACCGAAGTGTTTAACACAATGTTGAATCCTATCAACACCAAAATAACTTCCTTAAACAAGTGTGACCCATTATCATTACATAACCTCAAAGAAAAATCCCATCGAAAATAATCTAAATTAACAAAAGCTTGATCACTGAGCCCCTGAGAAGTCTAAAACTTCCTCCCATCCAACAATCATTAAACAGTATCACTTCTCCAAAAAATTTAACTCTACAAAATCCATCTATCAATACCCAAATAGTTTCTCTAACCTTAACTGTGAAGCTTATCGTGTTTAAATTCCTTTTCTCATAATACTTGTCCCACATATGAAGTATTAACAAAATTCTCACTCTGGGTTAAATACAGTCCAATATTTTCAACTCAGCAATATCATATCAAACCCTCACAATCCTATCACAAATCCAAACTACTGAAACTAAATTCATAAAACCATAAAACCCCCATAGTCACTCTCAGTTTGGATCAGTCAGTCATCAGTCAGTCATAAATTCCTAAACGTCATCTCTTCCTCTCTAAGAAGCCTGCGCTTCCCTTAAAGAATCTGTAACAAATGTTGTATCAAGGTCACACAACAATTTTCCTCAAAAGAGTCCTGTAAGCCCAAATTAGAGTTAGACTCATCCGGACATAGCAACATCATCTCATCACTTCCTGTAAACATATCACATCAAAAACATATTCTAGTTAGTTCATCAATGCATTCAGGCAATCTAGAAACTGCTCCAGCTAGTATCAGCACTAGCATTTTCCCTGTGGAATAATCATAATTGTTAGAGTGAATTCCACATTTGCATACAGCAAGTTGTTCTATAAGTGAAAATAAGAAACTTCCTGTTTCCATACCTTTCCCAAATCATATGTAACACCAATGATGTATTTAACTATCAGTAAATATTTTAACTCTTTTCCCTTTTATGAATTAACAAGCTTACACTGAAGCAACCAACTTTTGAACCAATTTGTATAAAATAAAACTATTTTAGAAAACAACCAAATTACCCCATCTTTTAGTCTCATATTATCTTTTCTTATAAAAACCTTTAGGAACAGTTCAAATGAATACCTTTACATTTCAGATTCCCTTTTAATTTTTCCCTGTATTTAAATTAACCAAATCAAATCTCTCTTTTTCCAAGACATGTAGAAAACCAGCATCACTACCCTAAACCAGAATTTAATCTGTATGATTCCAAAATGAAACATAGACCATAAAATGTTCTTAATGTAACCATTAGCCAAACTTATACCCCATCTATATTTCTATATAGGTTAGATAGGTAGAACTTCATAACTTGCTTTGGCTGCAGTCCAGAACAAGCTACTTAGCACAAACCATCATAACCACAATTTATCAGACTTAATGAGTCTTCCCAAATTATTTCAAAACCAAATTATCATAACCCTCTTTATGAACCAATACCATAATGATACAACCTCATCACAGCCTAACTGTTTATCCCAAAACATTGTACCATGCCCTTAAGACAAAAGAAAATATAAACTCTCCCTTTTTCTTTTAAACCTTTAAATTCACAATTTAACATAAACCCGTAAAACAAAACCTTATTCTTTAACTCCTCAAAAGTTTTATCAAAGCATGTAATGTATACACCTTTGAATATTCCTATATTTACCAGCTATCTCAATTACTCTTTGTTAGTGAATCAACTCAAATAAACAATCGCGCATTTCAAACTCGAATCAAACAGCGCGCTCTGGAACAAAGCAAAAACTCTCAACCTTTTTTCATTTCTTTTAAACAACACAGATGGTTGGCGTTTACCATCTATTCACTTAATTTTGCTAAAGTATAACTTTTCCAATTCAATTAGAACTCATTTATGAACCAGGGTCTAATTTCTGCATTTTTATGGATACCATCACACACCACAGATGTTCCGCTCGCAAATACAAGTCCTGGTCTGAAAGGCTCCTACCTCCCAGTTTGGCTAGGATTTAGAACAAATGTTAAATCATACATTCGTAAACCACCAAACTTTGAATTCATCTAAACGGACACATCTTTCACCATTAATACTCACATAATTATGCAGAATTACACCCTCTGGGATCACCTTTGTAAAACTCAACGTAACGGGACTCTTTTAGCCCCCACCTTTCCTCGGAATTTCTGAAACTCATTTAAAATGTCCTCAAACAAACAAAAACCTTGTTAGCAAATGTCTCAAAATACTCATCACGTAACATATTTCAAAAATAACCAAATTAATATGTAAATTCGCTTCAAATTTATCTATTTCTCTAAATTTTCGTCTTAGTCAATTTCTCAATTTCCATCTGCGCATGCGTCCTGCGGTTACTCATCCTGGATCTCAAATATCAAGCTGCAATTCCTTTACTAGCCTGTACCCGCCTGTCGGTGTGTTAGTTTGTTAGCCAATGTCGTTGCCATAGTTGCAAATTCAACTTCCTGGACTCTCCTTTGTCTCAGGACAGAACAAAATGCACTTCCTCCACGTTTTCACCATTAGCCATTAACCAACAGTCACAGCCTAGATTTTCTTCCTCTCAGATCCCAGCTATCCTAGCAATTTGTAAAAGACTTGGTTCAACAGACAGCGGACTGGCAAATTCGCTAGAATCATGTCAGCCTTCGGATTTCTTTCTAGGGACAAGTCTACCCTCTTACAACATGTAAAACAATTACCCATGGTTATATTTACAACAGAACCTCAATATTTACAATTCTATCAACTATTAGTACTATTTTAACTTCAACATAAAAATTAGGCTCCGAAATCTACATATGCACCTAATATCACTCGTCAGAGAACGACAGTTTACCCATGTATTAGCATTCTGGTTGAACAAAGCTTCAACTTCAAGTCCATTTAAATAGGTAAATATGAATACCACCAAACCCAACACATTTCAACAAATCATCTCAGCAGCAATAAACACACATATGTAGCACCTTTGCCCTTAACCCTTTCACACGTAGGTTCTAAATTCCTTGACTGGTCCCCCAGAGTGAGTTTTTTATGCGCGTGAGTTTGGATCAATCTCAACGTTCCAGAAATTGATTATGACGCATTAAAATCGAATTGCTATACAATTTAAGTATTTCTCGGTTCGCATTTTCCATTGACCTAGTTTGCACCCCGTATTAGTGACGAATACTCCATTCATTGGTTGTTTTGTTTATCCACCTTCTCGTTACGTATTTCTTCCGCTTCAGGGGACTGGCGGAAACCTTCAAAGTAGATATTTTGGCTATTATTCTGGTGACTGAAGTATTTGTATAACTCAAATTATACCACCCATATAGTTTGCACGATACTGAGATGAAAGCATGAACTGTTGTATTTCACGAGGTGATGTTTTTGCCAAACTAGCTAGCTCGTAGTGTAGTAAAGAGTCAATCAACAAGTTAGCTGTTGCTAATTTACTAGGCTATGTTACGTTGTTTGTGTGGTCGGATTATAACGAATACAAAATAATTTGGATACATCCAGTCAGTCTAATTTGATTTATATTCATGGTTTTGTTTTCTCTAGCTGGCTTCCATCTCGTAAACCTTCTGAGTTGGCAACGCAGCCAGTGTTCACAAAATAAGTTACTGGATGGAAGCCAGCTAAACGAAAACAAAACGATACATTACAATCCTAGTAATACGGTAGACTGACTAGATGCACTTGCATTACTTTGTTATAATCCTACTACACAAACTACGTAACATAGCCAAGTAAATTAGCAGCAACTGTTGATCGTCAACCAAATTGAGCTATAGGCGAGACTGGAACATGACTCCCACACACCTCGGCGAAAGGCGATCAAGCAAGCTCATGCTGCTTGGATACCTTCAAACCTTTTTGGTTGGCATCTTTATCTGGGAAACTTTTCTGGTGAGTAGATTATTTATACCCACAAAATATACACATACCTGTGGCATGATATTGAGACGAAAGCATGACCTGTGGTTGTTTTCCACTATCTGATGTTTTTGCTAGCTAGCTCGTAGTAAAGGGTATTATTCAGGTAACTAGCGATTACTAACTTGCCATGTTTAGTCCAATTAAAGCAAACACAATAATTCAGACATCCATTCTATATTGATGGCTATGTTTTGTGATCTCTTGCTACCATCTACTGTCATTAATTTCCGTGTTGATAGAAAATGTATTCCTCATTTATTGTCAGGCCACAGTTCAAGCAAAAATGAGAGGCAAGTGTAATTTGTTTGGAAAGTCTGGGCTAGGGCTAGTTGATGGACGACATGTAGAATAAACCAGACTTTATGCTTATTCAATCTAACAACCTATTGAAATGACAAGACGGCAATGTATGACTGTAATGTTTCATAGGGTAATGAAACGCACCACTTGTCATACCACTTGATTGCCTGCTGTTGACCGTTTTCTATATCTTGAACATCTCCCTATAATTTTACAGGTGAATGTTGGCCCGCACAGGCCCCGTTCCAAGAAACAGAACATGACACCACTGCTGTACAAATTGTCCATGTATAGTACATGGCCTTCTCTCAGGTGTCGAGCAAGTACGGTCAGCACAAAGTGACCATTCCTTGCTGAACATCGAGACCGTCAAACACCTAATTCCTTGATGTACCAGCAGCATGTTTATTTTTTTGCAAAGGCTGAAAGCCCATCTCCCATCCCACACCATCACCACATTGCATAGAGGCACTGTAGAGAGCATCCCAAGGAGCTGCATCACGGCCTGCAGAGGACAGTGAGGACAGCTGAGAAGATAGTCAGGATCTCTCTGCCCTCCCTCACAAACATCTATACCAAATGCTGCATCCCCAAACCCACACGCATTGTGGACAAACCCATGCACCCCACACGCTCCTGTACATCATCAAACTCAATATTTTTGCATATTGCTGCTACCTCAATAACTGATGTCCATGTATTATGGTATTAGTATGTTATGTTTACATTCAGTTTCCCTTGCACTAGCTTACTTGTTTACATTCACAGTATCCCCACTTCTTGGTGTTTTGAGGCATTTGTCACAAATTTCATCTTGTCTTATTGGACCAATTTTATTGACCTAATTCCACACAGTTGTTGTAGTTGTCTAGGTTATGTCTAGGTCCTGGAAGAACGTTGTTTTGTTTCATTGTGTACTGTAAGTATATGATGACAATAAATACCAGTTGACTTGTCATGACAACAGATCCAGAAATCCCAAGCCCTTCATGATCCTGGATGTCCATAGTGGATCCTGTGTAAAGGATCATGTCCTAAACATAGCCAGTACATCACACAACTCAAACATGCTGTACCTTTTTGCCGATATGTTGACAGAAGCTTTGCCTACCCCTACACAGTAAGGTTTTAAATAATTTTGATGTGATATTTTTTATAGCTGTGTGCTAATGATATTCATTGATATGTAACGTGACAATGACGAGATTGTACCCTTTCCTGGACATGTAATTAGCTACCTGAAATGAGTAAAAGGATACGTGTTAAAAATTAAGAAACGTGTTGGTGTGGGCTTTTTAACTTATTAAAATATTTATTAAAATAACTTAGTACTGTCATTACTGTTACGATTTTTAAATATTCACACAGGTGAATCCACAGTGAATTGATATGATATATTATCGTAGTGTAGCTTTCGAGAAGCTAACTTGGCTAATGACGATAATGTAGGCTGCCATGTTTTTTGTTTTGATCAGTACTCTGCATTGTGGGTGTCAAATGGTCAACGAGATGACCTAATCTTCTCACGAGAAAATACTGAAGTGTACGGGGTCAAGGGGTACATCATCAAGGGTCATATTTGTTGCCGGAAGACAAAAAAATCAAAGATGGCCTCTAGTAGCTCAAAACGAGACGAAAGACAGACGAATGTCAGATGTTTTAGATGCATATTTGTGAACGTATATCTATTATTTCGATCTCTGGTTGGTTGTACAATAGTAAAATCTGTTGAAAGCGATAGCCAAGTCAAGGAAAACGGATAATATTATGGTTTACTAGGTGGCGTGAGTAAAGCGTGAGTTATTTTTGGTTAGCTGTTAGCTAACATTAGCTAAACTAAATTGTTTGAACGTTTTCTTATGGATAATAAAGGTAAACTTTCTCAAAATATACAGTAAATTGAGATTCATGTTTATAACATACGCGTAGGCTAATGCTGAAGAGTTTATTGTTACGTAATAAGCCAAACTGGACATTCTAAAGGACGCGTTCCAACACACCGGTGTGTTGGTACGCTCCAGGGACCAGCCAGGACTCAACACACCGGTGTGTTCGTACGCGTCAAAGGGTTAACAACAAACGCAATTCGGTCTCTCGAACTAGTTCCCCTTGTATACACTTCAGTCCCTCGGACTGGCTCAATCTTTCTAATCACTTCTTCATAACCCTTTACATATTTCTTTAACCCTCGTGCTGCCTTCGGGTCACATGACCCAAAGGTTCATAACGAACCATCGTTGTGTTTACCCAATTTTACCCAATACAAAAACAAATAAAAATAATTTTCTTTTAACCTTCGCAATGTGGGGGGTCTGAGACAGCCCAACGGTTAAAAGAAAATGCTTCACTTTGTTTTTGTATGCGGTAAAGTTGTCGCAATACGACGGTGGGTCACACGGCTGATGGGTCAGAACGACCCGAAAATAACACAAGGGTTAAACAACAGTAACATCTGTGAACTTCCACAAAATTAATTAAAAACCATCGAACATTTCCAGACAAAAATATTCCTTAAACAACATAACATTTCCGTTTGAACACATAACTTTCTATAAAAGTTTCAATAACCCCGGGATTGTAATTCTTAAAATGAATACCGCTTTTATTGCCAAAACTGGCCTTTTACCAATTATCCTACCCAAACACTAAATTTCCAGCGCGTTATTCAATAACGAATCAAGCTCATAATATAGAAAATCGGTCTGTACATAATTTCCAAATCAAGAGTATGGCAACTCACAATATTTTCTTAAGTTCGACAAAGAAACAGAAACACACATCTGTTTTCCCAACCAATATACTTCACAATTCAACGTCAAATTCTCTATAAAATGAGTGATTTTTTTTGTTGATTTTTTGCACTCATGTGTGGGCACTGCACGCAGAATGAGCTTCACTGAAAGAATCAACTTCCGCTAGGCTCAAGCGCATGCGCCTCTTTTCAAGTGGAGAATTCAGTCAAAGAATTAACATTAGCATTTTCAAAACAGAATGTCTCCGTCTTCAAAAACAAATGCCTTCTGGCGGTAATCAGACCGATCTACCAATGTTTAGACCAAGTCTAACATCAAACATATAACGGTTAACACAGAGTTGTAAAACAATCGTCTCTCCTCTACCAACAGTGTCATAACCGATAAACATTGTACGCCACCATTTCGAAACTCAACTTCCGGTCACGAACCCCTCTGATTTGAGAGTTCGCTCACAATTTCTAGAAAACTTTCAACAAAGATGACACATCTCCGGACATTCACGTACATTTTGCTCAAATTCCCACAATTAAAGCACGCATTTTGGATTGACCTTACCTAGCAATTCGTGTTGGCCTACATGTTTTTTCAACAGCATGTCAACACGCTCTGCATCAGCTTTGACCATAGCCCACAACACGCTTATTCCAAACACAACAGGGACTCAAACCCTTTGTTCCGGAGAGGACTTTAACCTTTCCTTCTTTAAAACACAATGGCAATTGCAAGTCAAGGCACAAGCTTCAATCTTTGCGGGAATCCAAAGCAAATCTATAAAGATGGCAGATGTCAGAAGATATCTGACCTATCTCCATCCAATCAGAAAAAGCTCTCCAATCAGGCTAAAATCTATTCTTTTCTCCACTTAAAAAAAACCGTGTATCTATTTCTCCCCACGAACCTATTCGCAATACAATAAGGTCCTTAAAACAAAACGACTCCACACTCGAAAATCCACATTTATCAATCCATATTTGCATTTGCAATAAACTATCGTTACCATACTTTTGTTTCATGTAATCGATGTTTAGACAGGTCAATTCTGCCTCCAGACCATTCATTTTTAGAATTACAATCCATAAACGATAACCAACAACGGAAAATAAAGACACAATTACTCCTTTTTGTTTTTTTAAAACAATTAAATTCCGACTTCCCAACTTTCAATGAAAATAACTGCACAATCATAAATTACAAATATTCAAACCGAAAAAAATAATTAACATTTCGAAAAATAATTAAAATTTTGATTTTTGTAATTTGTATATAGCTTGAATAATAGACACCATTAGTTACTCATACTTCTTTTAACCTCAAAAAACATATAAAACAAAAATGAACACGTGTGTAAAAAACTCAAACCTTTGTTTTGAAAATCCCTCAGGATACATCCTATCTTTTTTGTTCTCCACCTTCAGGGACTCAAACCCTTTGTAAACACTCACTCACACAGCTGATTTCCTCACAAGTATACTTTTCTCTCGGGACTTAGAATCACGTTTAGGCCGTTAATAAATAAGAACTGCACCAATGCCAATACAATTTCTCAAACTATCACTAACCCAACATATTCTAATCCTTAGGGTCTCAAAAAGACACATAACACGATATAACATGTGAATTTATCTCCCTCTATGTGTTTGTTCGTCAACAACACTACCTCTGTGTGTGTCCGTCGACACACTTCTGCAGACATTTGTTTTACGACTTTCACGTAAAAGGTAGGTTCAACAACCTTACCTTATTAATTCGTACGACTTTACACGTACAGGACAGTTTTACCTCTGCCCAATTACTTACTTAACCGAATTATTGACAATAGCCTAAAAACACACATTTAGACAATTCAATATCACACAGTAACCAAAAGAATATCTCACCGGTTCTTTTGAAGACCCCACGTCAGCCACAAAACGTCCAACGGGCGCCCCCCCTGGCCCTGCTGTCTCACGCATGGCGGAAGGAAAGGCGGCTTTTTGCCAGAAGATCAATTCGCCGAGGGGAGCCGCCTGCTGAACGCCGTAGACCAATGAGGATCCCCCTACTGGCCACCAAGTGATAAAGAAAAATTCTAGCGGCACTGTGTAGATTTGAATAGTCAAGAGATGGCGGTTACAATAAATTTATTTTGCTTATACAGATCATGATTTAACAAAGTACTTTGTGATCAGTCATAACGAAGGAGGTGCTAGCCACAGGTCGTTCGCCAGAGTGATCCAGAACAACCCCAAAACCCTGCCTTATATAAACTTTAGATCAAATGGTTTTTCTGAACTCTGTGATTGGTCAGCACTGCTCAGTGACAGTGACTTCATATCAAGTTCCCACGGTTCTTTATTGTGGCCTCTCTCCCCAAACCAGTCAAATGGTCAACTTTCCTTTGTGTGGGCACTTCAAACAAGTATTTGATTAACCCCACCCATTGCAACAGGAAGGGTCAGAGCAGCAGATCACAATAACAATACAGTTGAATTCACATTGTCTCCAGACCAACTGTCTCTTCCTCCCCAGGTGACAAGAACCCTCTCAGGTCACCCAGACTTCCCGTCTCTTAGACTTCACGTCTCCTAGTTATAAAACTGCAAATGGCATCTCTACCAAATGGGTTGAATCGACTGTCACTGTATTAAGCTTCTTAACAAACTTTTAGACTTCCCTTAAAACACATTATAAAACACACATATTATAACTGTATTCCAAAATTTCCATGACACATCCTGAAAGGCCCCGAAATAAAGTCCTCCTAAAGTTTAAAGAACTCCACATTGAGACCAACATGGGACGTTCTGGGAACGTTACAAGGCGACGTCCATTACACCAACGGGAACGTTCTGGGAACGTTCTAGGAACGTTTCTAGCTGGGGCAATAGCATGGAAGCATAGATGGTCCAAACGTGTACAGACGTTAAAAACGGCCGCGTACAGACGTCAAAACGTGTACAGACGTTAAAAACTGTTAAAATTTAACGTCTGTACACGAACGTTAACTTAGACGTTTTGGCACAGTCGGTGTTCGATAGCCGGCGGCCGCTAGCCAATGCTTTTGACTGCCTAAACAACGCGTAGGTTTAGGGACCATCAACAAATTACAAATGTCAAAAGTCAATAGCTTTTCAACAACATGAACTAGCCTCCGTCACTCATGTGAACAGCAACAGATACTCCACCAATTTCAGCAACTGTTCGTCACTCCCGCAAACAGTTACAGATCACTCCACAATTCCAGCAGCTGTCCGTTTTACATTCTGCGTGCCAGTTTTAGGGTTATCGACACAAAATGTGGGTTCAATTTCACGACGGTTCGGTTACGCTTCCAACATCTTCTCTTAACTATCTCTCTGAACAGACACACGAATTAACGTGATAGGCTACAAGCATCTTAACTTTTAATAGGTTAAATCACTGTTCATGTCTGTCAGCTCGAGACCAAAATACCCGTATTCTCTACATCACCGTGCCTGATGATTGAGACGTGGAACTTGCGATGTGGCTATGATCGGTGATTAACTTCCTTGACTCTGACCACCGAAATCATACTAATTCTAAACGTTGGATCTTCTGCTGTAGCTACTTTCTACATGCGCTATAGATACAGATGCAAAATGTTATTGTCCCTCATGACTCCATATTACACAATTAATGGACGAGGCGAAGGCAATTTTCAGAAGAGTTGAGCGTTGTCTCGAATACAGTTTTATGCCACCTACCAGCACCTCACGCCAAACTTTAGATAAAACTTGAGAGCCCAGTAAAAAGTAGCTACAGGACTGGGTAAGCAGCCACACAAACGATTAGTTTCTCCTCCACCTTGAAACCTAGAAAGCTAGAAATGTTCACCATGGTTGCTACTTTACGAAAAAAACAGGAAAACACTCCAATTGGCCATCGCTAGCGAAAATCGCTCCTCATTTGCATAAAGTTGAGAAAATCTCAACTCGGTCGCGTCGCTACCCACAATGCACCACGCAAGCGATTCGCCTGGCTCCATAGAAAATGAATGGAAAACATGTTGTCGCTCGCATCGCGTCGCTGCAGTGTGAATGCACTGTTACTGTCTGAATCCAGGGGCCCGTTCTCCGTACGTCGCTTATTACATCCAAGATCAAATGACACATCCAAGATCATCATCTTGCTTATCTGGCTAATTCGGTTCTTCGAACACACTTGTTGTTTATGATTAGTATAGCTGGATTGAGTTATATGTTGGTCTAAAAGGGGGTATGTATGGATAGTAGAAACCTTGATCAGCAACGCTGCTATTGGCTGCTCACATAAGTCTATGGCTGCTCACCATGGCCAAAAAGAGCGCCCCGTTTTTTCCGCAACAGAGCCAGCAACAGCTTGCTCAAAGGTTACTCCGAATTTGAAGATTTAATCAGAACGCCAGGGAACACCTCAGTCTGCAAAATTCAAGAAAGAGGGCTGGGAAAAACAGACCAAATTAAATGTAGGCCTATAGTAGTGACCACGTTAGATGTTTTATCGCTTATTACAGTAAGCAGGCCTATGTTTTTTTCATATCGCGCTGTGCTTGGATCTATCTATCACGCAATGAGCAATTAATTTGGTTTCATGTTAAATTCTGCTAATTTATCTTGCACCTTCCGCAACAGATTGTTGTCGTAAAAACGGACAAGACATGTCTGCGACAGACTTCCTGTATCACCTCTGCTTAGATAGTCGCAATCAAATCTTAATAAAATAAACCAGGTTGGTTTATTTGCTGTTTATTTGCTGCGTAAACCTGCTCGGGAGCAGGTTTAAGCTAAAGGACTTGTTGCTATGACAGCAAGTCCAGAATGAGCTTCAAAGAACCGAACAATCCAAGATAATGACAAATCGTCAACAATCAAATCCAGCTAACTGAGTTAGCGACGTACGGAGAACGGGCCCCAGTGCTTCACTTGCAATGTAATGGTATGCAAATGAAGACGATGCTGCCTGCTCACCAACAATGAACTAGCATAAGTAATTCATCCCCAGCGTTAGAAGAAACCTTGGCCCCTCTATTATTCTCGGAGCCTTTCTAGTTGCTCGCAGTCCATTGAATGCGACATTTTGTCAGTAAGATTCGACTCTCCGCCGTCAGCAACTGTGTTCATTGTTGGTAAAACAGAGAGCAAGTTGAGAATGATATCCGGGGGCTGAGAAGACAAGACGCGCATATCATCAGTGGACCAGCTGCGGGAGAGCAGCGAAAGGCTACGGGCATATATTAAACGCACAATCTTCTAGCCATGGGTAAGTAGAGCAGTTGCAGTCGACTTTAAATACACAATTCCTCATAGATGTCGTTGTGTCATTTTATCAGTGCAACTGACAATGACTAATAAGGGATTTCAAGTGTAGCCTACTTCTAAGTTTCGGAGTCGAGATCTGCTGCAGTGGTGATTTTTTGCTTGAATTGGCAACAGGTGCTTCTTGACAGACCCTCGTCGCCTCTGCTTTCTTTAATCTCTCCACGTTAAATAAACCAAATTAAACTCTGTTTAATTAAGTTAGTGTCAGGGCTCTCAAGTTAATCAAAAGTTTGGCGCGTGATTACCATACCTGTCAACGTTTGGGTAGCCCACTAAAATCTTGGAGACCGGTGGGGTGTATAACTCGAGAAGGCGCTCAACTCGGTAGAAAACTTAACTGCATGTACCTGCACCGTATGCAGCCTGCGCATCATCAATACATTTTATATAGCGGGACAAGTTATCCCTTAGGCCTACTTCTCAGCGTGAGAAATACAATGTGTGAGTCTCACGGCGATGCTTGAGATTTGAGAGCCCTACTAAATTAGTGTCATTTGACAGGAAAGTAGGTCCCTCAAGGTAATTGTGCCATGCTAGATAAAAGGATGTATTGATACTTGTGCTACAAGATGTTAGCCTGGGATACTTTGTAAACGTTTAAGTAGCATCTTAAAACATCAATGTACTCGCTTTAGAAAGGAGTAGTTATGGATATCAAATATTGGTTGTGTATGAATGATTTGAGTGATGTCAGTGTTGATGAGGTCAAACTTTTTAATTCCTTGAGAACAGATTTCCATGCCTCTATGATTATACAATCTGGATGGCAGCCTGCAATCACACAGAGCATGTCTCTCTCACACACACACACCCTTTGGGCTGGCACATCACCCACCAGCCCCCCTCTTACCATCTGTGCCAACTGTAATGGTACCAGCCACTGCTTATCCACTTCCTGTGACTGTGTTTCCACACATACTTAGACAGCTTTCAGATGGTTACAGCCTACAACTACAACAGCCTATGCGCTTTTGTAAAGCTCTCTCTTGGAAGTCGCTTTGGATAAAAGCGTCTGCTAAATGAATACATGTAAATGTACAACTATCTCCTATAAATCTCTGATGGGGAATATGTGGCAGTAAATGGAGAATGATGTGTGTGCGTGCGCATGTATGTGTGTGGGATGGAGGTGGCTCTGGTCTTTGTTTGTTGGTGGCTCTTGTATCCCTACCACACAAGGGAACAAAGACTGTTGTCTCCCTGGTCACAAAAGCGGTCTCTTTCTCCTTCTTTCTCTTTCGGCCCTCCCTCTTTTCTCACACTTTACTCCTATAGTGTGTCTGGGTGCGTGGGGGATGACTTGAGTGCTGGGGTCGTTGCAGGCGTAGGTCCATGGCCTTGGCATCTATTCAAGCAGCACATGACTTTAGAAAAGAATGGTCAACTAGAGAATAGCTGTAGCTTATTTCATCTGGGCTGGACTAGACAGCACAGTGGATGGGCACTGCTGGTTCTACACTATTGTTGAGGATACATGGCCTTTGAGGCCATGTTGTCACATAGTTTACAGAAAATGACAGTGAAGTGAATGAAGTAATCTGCTCCCCCTTATGATTGTTATTTATTTATATATTTTATATAACTTACTTGTGTATTAATTTATGTAAAACATGATTTATTTTGTGAAAAATATTAATCACAGCCCATACAAAACACATAGTATATTAATCTATTATTTATTTTTTGTGTGTTTTGTATTGGATATAATTTAATTAACTCAATTAAATTACTGGGTTTATGTTAAGGTAGATGAGGACATGTATTGTGTTTATAGTGCTGCCTGCTTCAGGTATACGTGTGTGTATTAATTCTGTTTCTTTGTATGATTTCTAGGTTGCTATGACTGCTGTATGCGCTGTCTGGGTGGGGTGCCCTACACCTCCCTTGTAGCCACCCTGCTGTGTTTCTCTGGCATTGCTCTCTTCTGCGGCTGTGGCCATCAGGCCCTCACAGAGACAGAGAGGCTCATTGAGACCTACTTTGCCCGTAACCTCCAGGACTACATTACCCTGGCCTACCTGTGAGTCTCCAGGGCTGCTTCTCCAGGGCTTGGTCCTAGACAGGGTTTCTAGGCAGACACAATAATCTTGTTTAGGTATTTTTGAAGTCTTCTGCAGTTGAAGGGATTAACTCACCCTGGTCAGGATGTCCTCCACCTCTAATACATGTCTTTCACAATATCATGAATTATATTTTGAAAGCATATGTGTCAGGTGGCTGAGCGGTTAGGGAATCAGGCTAGTAATCAGAAGGTTACTGGTTCGATTCCCCGGCCGTGCAAAATGATGTGTCCTTGGGCAAGGAACTTCACCCTACTTGCCTCGGGGGAATGTCCCTGTACTTACTGTACTTACTGTACACACACTTTACAGTAAAATGTGTGTGTCCAGGTGGTGTAGAAGTAGAAGGCCAAAATAATGTTCCCTCTTCCTTTCATCTTCTCCATTTCTCTCTCCCTTGCACTCCAGTATCCAGTATTTTCAGTATATCATTTATGGCCTGGCCTCCTTCTTCTTCCTCTACTGCATTGTGCTTCTGGCTGAGGGCTTCTACACAACCAGTGCCACACGCCAGACCTTCGGAGAGTTCAGAAGCACCATGTGTGGACGCTGCCTCAGTTCCATGGTCAGACTGTGTGTGTGTGTGTGTGTGTGTGTGTATGGGAATGCTGCTCCAAGTTCCTTGGGGAGGGAGATATTTCGTTTTGGAGAGGAGGTAGGTGCATTTGCTCGTCAGTAGTAAGAGAGAAGTGTGAGGAGTGGATGAGAGAGGGATGGGAAATGGAGAGACTTGAGGATGGTGCAATGAAAGAGGAGGAGTGGAAGGGTGGAGGAGAGGTGGCATAGTGGAGGATGGAGATGCAGCCTATGCCTGCCTTCTAGGATTACAGGGTTGAGGTGTTTAGGATGTTATGTAAAAATGGAGGGAAAAAAGTTAGATTCTAAACCATAGATATTTTATGCCATAGATCCCAGGATTTTAACGGAATTTATGGAACAAAGGTCTCAATAACTTGTATGTTTGCCTGTCGGTCGGCCCTTTTTTTCCAATCACAGTTCATTGTGGTGACCTACGTCTTGGCTGTTTTGTGGCTCCTGGTGTTTGCCTTCTCGGCACTTCCTGTTTACTTCTGTTACAACATGGATGCTACCTGTCATACCATTACTGTACTGACCGAGACGCCGGCCAGCATCAACCAGCTCTGCATCGATGCTCGCCAGTACGGTACGCGCACCTTTCTTCCACGCTCCAAATGCATTGTCTTATTTACGGAGGCCCTGACGGGACCTGAGAAAATAGAAACACTTTCCCATTGGAACGTGAAACTTTCTTGTCCGAGCGAGAAGTTTCTCGTTATAGTTTCTGGTGTGTGTATAGCATTACCTATAGCTTCATTGCCTTCATTCAAGACACTTGTATCGTTTACATGTATGCTACTGTTTTATTATTGACTTGTAGCCTATTTTTATAAATGTTATAGACCTAACACTAGGCGATAATATAGGCCCTAGTAAAGCAGAGCAAAGACTATCGTTTCACTTAATTTACGGTACATTTAGGCGTAACTGTTTTGGTAAATGGGACTTGTTAAACATGCTGGCGTATATACATACACAATTAGCAACGTTGACAACTCTTATATTTAACTAGAGAGGGTACAATTTCTGGGGAAATTATAGGGTGTGCTTGCTTGCGTCGGTTGCACAGGGGTCCGTTTTTTAATGACATTTTTACAACTGATATTTCTGTATATTTTATTTAAAAATGCATACTTAATATTTATGAAGATTACATAGATTTAAAAGCATCTTTTTTTGTTGTTCATTTACAACTCAAAATACGAGTGAAGTGTAGAATGAAATAGATGTCTTCTCATTTCCCCTGCAAGAGGCAGCCTCATAGCTGAATCAAAACAAATAAATTTGGCAGACCGGTGTAAAAATTGACCTAATCTCTATGACTTAAACGTCCTTTTAAGTCTTTCCCTTCTCGTGATATTTTCAGGCATTTAGCCTACTCATATTGCATTCATTCATTAATAAAGAACCCCCTTTGTATGGAGGATTATAGGGGCCAAAACTAAATAAATAAATACTTGGATAAATAAATAATTATATAACATAAATCTTAAATAAATGACTAATTATATAATGAAATGCCTAATTGACATACAAAATATATAAATTACAAATTAAATGAGACACTAAATATATAAATGTTACATGTATTTGTGTGTGTATATATATTAGTGGTGGGCATAGATTAATTTTTTTAATCTAGATTAATCTCACTGTAATCTTGGCGTTCATCTAGATTAAAATGGCTCATTTGAATTCCGCCGAAGGCATTCAGAATATGTGTGCTACCCAAATAATGACTAAAAGTAAGTCTTTGAGAACGGGTTTCTCAAGCCAGGTGGCGCATTAGACCAGGAGCTCATCTCCTGTTTCCAAAATGCATCACAAACTGCTTGAGAAAGCTGTTCTACTATGATAATTGGTGATGAAAATAAATTATGTTCAATAAGGTGTACTTGTGTTTATTAACTGTTTATTAGATTCGTTAGCTTGGCTGATAGAGCTGTGCTGACGGGCTTGCCTCGGTTGCAGTCAAACATCGTAGTTTGACGACGACTCTTCCCCTGCGCTACATCAGTGCTTGGCCCGGCATCTTCCGCATTAGCTAAGGGATGCTTTGCGTTTCGGTGGTATTTGAGACTGGAAGAACTCTTACAGTAAACTAATTCCGCATAGCACAAGGTGCAAACAACCTTAGTCTTGTTGAGGTTTCCATTGGGAAGCTTCTTAAAAATACATTTTCCCTGAAGCAAACCAGGCGTCTTCATAGCTGCATCCATGTTAGCACGTCACGTTTGATGTGATAATTTCATACACAAGGCATACACACAGGTTCGAAGACTCGTTCTCGCCCCCTACAGTGCAATTCGGCTAGGTATATATCCGCGCTAAAATATCAAGGTGAAAGTCATCATAGCTTGCGTAGTATAGACGGGGATAAGAGTCGCAGCGCGTTAACGCCGATAACGGCCCACCACTAATATATATATATATATATACGTTTTAATGTGTTCACATTTATTTATTTATACTTACATTTATTTATTTATCCTTACATTTATCCACGGTGTAACTTGCTGCAGCAAAATAAATCCGTCGTCTACGTCACCAAGTCAGGGGGCGGGTTTAAGCCTCTGATTGGTGGTTCAACTTGAATCGACTGCTTTTGACTCATTCAAGATGGCGCTACCTAGTGCGGATTCAATGACTGAAATATTGCATGCTACAGTGGTCGAAATGTTGTCGGTAGCTGAAGAGATGGAGGCAACTGCCAATTCACTTTTTTTACATCATATTGAGAGCTTCGCTGAAATTATAGCAATGATATCGGCCCTGACTGACACAGACATCAATGAAAATGTGTTCACGATCCTCGGCGAGATGGTACAGCATAGGGGGTGGGCGAATCGATCTCAAGACTGATAGTATCGATACCAACGTAGGTATCAGTAGCCTATTGATTGATACGACTCAGCGGCACACACTAACAGTATTTTTGACAAAACTCTTTGTCCTGTGTTTTATTATGACCATAATCACGAACAAGTAATTAAAGGAAAAATCATTAAATGATCATGAAAATTCAAATTTTACATTTTAATTCAAATTTTCATATTGATGTTGCATTCACTTCATAAATTATGAGGCATTGCGCCTTCGACACAAAGGTAGATAAACTGTTTTTCTAAGTAAAAAGTAATATTGCAAATCAGCAATATTGGTATTGGCAGGGGCGCCGTATGGCCCTGTATTTACTCTTTGGTATCGGATCAATACCACATTTTGCAGTATCGCACACACCTCGCAGCTGCAGAGTGAGGCGATAGAGGATCCCTCTAAATCGAAGAGAGCTTGATCAACTGGTTGAGCCTGCCTGGTGTGTAATACTGTTCATTCACCAATCAGAGGCTTAAACCCGCCCCCTGACTTGGTGACGTAGACGACGGATTTATTTTGCTGCAGCAAGTTACACCGTATGGAGGACAAAACCTGCCATATTTACAAATGAATGAATGAATAAATAAATGTCCACATCCATGCATTTAGACAGAAATAAACGAATATATGTATTAATTAATGCACAATTGACACAATCAATAGTTACATATATTTTACATTTATGTATTTATTCATTTATTGATTGATTTATTGATTGATTTATTGATTTATGTATTCATTTATTTATTCATTCATTGATCCCAATATGATAATGAGAGGAGGCCAGTAGGCGTGGAAACTGACATTCAGACATTGCAATCAATCCAGTGCCATAGATTCAATCTAGCTAACGCCTGGGACACACTGGCTGCGAAGCGGATATAGTTTTTATGGACAACATAGCCTACATGGCCAGGCTGGCCGACCTCGTTGAAAACTATTCAATTCACCATATGATATTTGGATAAACAAACATGTTATAAAGAATTGACTACGTTAGTTGTGGGCTATCACTTAACACCCAACTTCACTACGCTGACCGGCCAACCATGTGTTTACCCCGATAAAAACGATATCCGATCAATTCTCAAAATGTAAACATTTAAAAATAAAAAATCCTGATTGTTGATTGTCAAACCAACATTTTTGTCCTGTGTGTAAGAGCGAGATAGACAATCTGTCATAGCCCCCAATCAATTAGAAGAGAAATTTGTGAAGATTGACGACACAAAGTTAATCATCGAAGATGAAATGTAGCTAGTCCTACATGGAGTTGTATGCCCCACAGCACGTATTTTACAAAGACTAAGGCAACAAAAGACAAACATTGCCACGTTATGTTGGGAATGGGATGCTGTTGCGACGATTGTTGGAGCAACAAGTTGCCTAATTAGCCTGTAGCCTATGCCATGTTTATGTACCATGTCAGCTTTACATGTATTAAAGGAAAGCTCAGGGAAGGTGAAAGGCTTGGTGACCGGCGTGGAGAAATGCGCGTCTAGTGTGAACAGCATCGCGTCATTCGTAGCAGATTGTGGCGCTTCAGGGCGCTTCTCAGCAAGTGTGTCCCAGGTGTTAGCTAGATTGAATCTATGGCTCTGGATTGATTGCAATGTCTGAACGTCAGTTTCCACGCCTACTGGCCTCCTCTCATTATCATATTGGGAACAATGAATGAATGAGTAACTATTGATTGACAATTGTGCATTAATTAATACATATATTCATTTATTTCTGTCTAAATGCATGGATGTGGACATTTATTTATTCATTCATTCAATTGTAAATATGGCAGGTTTGGTCCTCCATAACACCGTGGATAAATGTAAGGATAAATAAATAAATCTAAGTATAAATAAATGTAACTATAAATAAATGTGAACACATTAAAACGTAAATATATACACACAAATACATGTAACATTTATATATTTAGTGTCTCATTTAATTTGTAATTTATATATTTTGTAGTCATTTAAAGTCATTGTAATTAGTCATTTATTTAAGCTTTGTGTTATATAATTATTTAATTATCCAAGTATTTATTTATTTAGTTTTGGCCCCTATAATCCTCCATACCTTTGAAGATTATTCCACAACGTTACCGGCAGTAGAAGATGGAATCGCGATTCAAACAGTAGCTACCATCTGAAAACTGAAAATATGCCCCCAAAAACGTAAATAAGCTTGACATTTATTTAGTGGAAAATCGCTCATTCATAAAAAGCTCACTGGTAGCGATCATTGTCAGTAACAACGCAAAATGCGATATAGCCCTGTGTGGAGAAGCTGCCCCGGTAAATTGTACTACTACAGTACAGTACTAGACTACTGCTGTGTTCGTCTTGGTAGCGATTGCGTTGGTTGAATTCGATGTAACGTTCCGTTGTACGGTTTAGGCTGAAATTAATTATTTTCATGAACAGATTGACAAAGTTTAGGCTGTGGCAATGAAGTTCAGGTTAGTAGTCAGATAGTTTCACCTATTGAAAGACTTTTGATTTAAGTAAGGGGAGTGCCGAACATGTTCTGTCGCCGTTTGACTTCCTAAACAGCTGTGTAGATGTTTTTGTAGTGTGTCTCGCGTAGGCTACAGCGTTGCAGTGAGCAACACTGGTTTGAAACCACAGGTAAGGATAATTTCACCAACAAATCGTTTAATTGTAATGTAATGTCATAATAAATCCTACAACGAAAATGTATTTGTGAGGAATGTTTATTTTAACGATGGAAAACAGATGCATCATAGACCACTGTAGTATGTGTTGCCCGGGCAACAGAGGCTAATGTCATGATGCTAATAGGTGCGTTCGACATGACCTGACTTCATGCAGCGCTGCAGCCGGCTGCAGGCGGCTGACTTGAAACAGTGAATTCTGGTTAGACTTTTTGTCCGACTTCAGACGGCGCCGAGGCTAGGTCACTGTGACGTAGCCATCAAAGTAACGTGAGATCGATTCGAGAACTGCCGGCTGTGTAGCTGTGCGCATTTTCTCAAGAGCAACTGCACGGGTTCTAATGACGACACAGCTATTTCATGATTGGCCAGACTCACACAAGACAACTTTGACACGTGTTTTGTAATTATTCTGACACCTTCAGTTTCGCCAACGCTCAAATCCTGACCAAACAGTTTAATTGAATAAAAAAATAGTTGAAGGGTTTTAGTCCGCCTCTTCACTAATGGAAAGACTAAGTTTAATTATAAATAAAGTAAAGTAAGCAAACAGCGCTTGGTCGGCCATGACTGACGTCAACGCAGCAGACCACGAGAAGCTGGAATGTCCGACTTTGCAGAGCCGTTTTCAACTCCTCCCCGACTGCAAGCGGCTACTCTCACCGGTCGTTTCATGCAGCCGCAGGCCATGTCGAACGCACCTAATGCTTCAGTGAAATAGACTACCGTTTCCGAAAGTAGATGTGGGCCTACTTCCTTAATATCAGCTAATATTGTACATTACATTTCACAATTGTGTTTCACATCAAAAAGTAAAATGAGTAAATAGTTATCACCCTGGCCCAGAACTGTTAAACAGAAGAAGTAGGCTAGCTAGTCGTAACAAGAATATTATAGTTTTAACAGCTGAAATTATAGTTGGGATAGTAATAGCAGTAGCAGATGTAGCCTATCATTGAGTGCGTTTTACTCGGCTTTCTTAGTAGGATTCAATGTGTTGATGGAATGAAACATACAGCAGTAGGGCCGATACAGGAAGACACGGCGACACTGTGTTGCAGAAGGATGATGGTGCAAGTTTCGTCCGTGGAGCATACATACAATGATTAATAAAAAAGAATCATGTAGATGCGTTTATTGAGTAATCGCATAACTAATTACATATGTAAACGGAGTAATCGTATTATTGGCATAAACCGACAATTGCTTGTAATCGGGTTTCTCATGGTCAAGTCAAAGCACCAATCACCTGTGTGAGAGACTGAGTGGTGCGTGTCTGTCGTTGCCATGGTGATGGTGCAGCTATGATTGCTAACGCGCTGAGGGCAGAGAATAACAGAAATGTAGCTAGCTAGAATCCACACCTCAAACAAGTTAACCTAGACGCAAAACTGTACGTCCAATCCAAAAAATAAGGATATTTTCCGAGACCCAAGACTCTGCCTAAACCAGAGATATTCTTTATATGTCTGTGCAGTCAGAAATATGACTCTACCTGCAGTTTCGAAAACGTGTTCCTTTTGCTTTCCTGGTGCGTGTTTGTTTGGTTGCCACGGCGATGGAGCAGCTGTGCTCGCTCACGAGCTGGGCAGAGAGAATACCAAATGTAGCTAGAATCCACACCTCAAACAAGTTAACCTAGACGCAAAACTATACGTCCAATCCAAAAAATAAGGATATTTTCCAAGACCCAAGACTCTGCCGAAACCAGAGATGTCCTTTTTATGTCTGTGCGGTCAGAAATACGCCTCTACCGGCAGTTTCAAAATCTTGTTCCTTCGGTTTTCTCTGACGAATTTTACCCACCTCTCCATTGAAGTTAGTGAGAGAATTTGAAAGGCTGCTCTCGCTTCAAGGCTCATAGCTGAAAATGTGATTCGAAATCTCTTTAGTAGTTACATAGTTCTTGCTGAAAGAGGACACGTTTTACTACATTTTAAGGTATAACTTGTTTCTGTAAGTTAAACTATATGAACGTTAAAGGAATTTGTTTGACAATTTAGTTGAATATTCATAAAAATCAAGAAGGAGCAAAAATGTTGATGTATTTGAAACTGTCAATTCAAAATTGGCTGAATATTTGAAAAAGCTGAATCATTTGGGAATAGCTGAATGTCTTGTGAACATTTTAAAGGTTGAATGGTGTCTCTAGCTGAAAGTATGCTGAAGTAGTTAAGTTTGAAAGAGGAGGAAGCTTTTTTAATGATTTGAAAGGATTTACCATTACTTTTAAAGGGAGAATAATTTGCACAAAAACCTTAATATATTAAAAAGTATAAAAGTGAGAAATGAGAAAAGTCATAGCACACATCTCCTGAAGGAGCTGAACGTTTTGATTCCAAAATTGTAGGAATCGGTGAAAGTATGCAGGACTAGTTAAAGGACACGGAAGAACTAAGAAGTTGGAACTAGAAAGTGCATTTCCTGCAGAAAATGCGTTGGAATGCTGAAATATGAATTATTTGTTTTTAAATTGCTGAAAATAGGGTACAGAATTAGAAAATACCCGCAAGCTGAAAGCTGAAATGAATTTCTAAAATGTGTGAGTCACACAAAAGAGGCAGTGTGGAAGTTAAACTGCATCATCTAACAAAGCTAAGTGCTTAAATACAATGCGGGAGAATAAGTTTGAACGTTGTGAAGCAATCGAAGAAATAGTAGAATTTCAAGAGGCAGTGTGGAAGCTGAACTGCATCATCTAACAAAGCTAAGAGCTTAAATAGCCTACAATGCGGGAGAAGCTGAAAGCTGAACTGTTCAACTGTAGAAGTAGTAGAAGTAGTATATTCGTTTTAGTTATAGTGCTCTTAGTCTTTTAATGAGACGAGTTGACTGAATAGCTCTGTCTTGTGACTCCACTAATCAGCTAATACAAATCACCTGTGTGAGAGACTGAGTGGTGCGTGTCTGTCGTTGCCACGGTGATGGTGCAGCTATGATTGCTAACGCGCGGAGGGCAGAGAATAACAGAAATGTAGCTAGCTAGAATCCACACCTCAAACAAGTTAACCTAGACGCAAAACTGTACGTCCAATCCAAAAAATAAGGATATTTTCCGAGACCCAAGACTCTGCCTAAACCAGAGATATTCTTTATATGTCTGTGCAGTCAGAAATATGACTCTACCTGCAGTTTCGAAAACGTGTTCCTTTTGCTTTCCTGGTGCGTGTTTGTTTGGTTGCCACGGCGATGGAGCAGCTGTGCTCGCTCACGAGCTGGGCAGAGAGAATACCAAATGTAGCTAGAATCCACACCTCAAACAAGTTAACCTAGACGCAAAACTATACGTCCAATCCAAAAAATAAGGATATTTTCCAAGACCCAAGACTCTGCCGAAACCAGAGATGTCCTTTTTATGTCTGTGCGGTCAGAAATACGCCTCTACCGGCAGTTTCAAAATCTTGTTCCTTCGGTTTTCTCTGACGAATTTTACCCACCTCTCCATTGAAGTTAGTGAGAGAATTTGAAAGGCTGCTCTCGCTTCAAGGCTCATAGCTGAAAATGTGATTCGAAATCTCTTTAGTAGTTACATAGTTCTTGCTGAAAGAGGACACGTTTTACTACATTTTAAGGTATAACTTGTTTCTGTAAGTTAAACTATATGAACGTTAAAGGAATTTGTTTGACAATTTAGTTGAATATTCATAAAAATCAAGAAGGAGCAAAAATGTTGATGTATTTGAAACTGTCAATTCAAAATTGGCTGAATATTTGAAAAAGCTGAATCATTTGGGAATAGCTGAATGTCTTGTGAACATTTTAAAGGTTGAATGGTGTCTCTAGCTGAAAGTATGCTGAAGTAGTTAAGTTTGAAAGAGGAGGAAGCTTTTTTAATGATTTGAAAGGATTTACCATTACTTTTAAAGGGAGAATAATTTGCACAAAAACCTTAATATATTAAAAAGTATAAAAGTGAGAAATGAGAAAAGTCATAGCACACATCTCCTGAAGGAGCTGAACGTTTTGATTCCAAAATTGTAGGAATCGGTGAAAGTATGCAGGACTAGTTAAAGGACACGGAAGAACTAAGAAGTTGGAACTAGAAAGTGCATTTCCTGCAGAAAATGCGTTGGAATGCTGAAATATGAATTATTTGTTTTTAAATTGCTGAAAATAGGGTACAGAATTAGAAAATACCCGCAAGCTGAAAGCTGAAATGAATTTCTAAAATGTGTGAGTCACACAAAAGAGGCAGTGTGGAAGTTAAACTGCATCATCTAACAAAGCTAAGTGCTTAAATACAATGCGGGAGAATAAGTTTGAACGTTGTGAAGCAATCGAAGAAATAGTAGAATTTCAAGAGGCAGTGTGGAAGCTGAACTGCATCATCTAACAAAGCTAAGAGCTTAAATAGCCTACAATGCGGGAGAAGCTGAAAGCTGAACTGTTCAACTGTAGAAGTAGTAGAAGTAGTATATTCGTTTTAGTTATAGTGCTCTTAGTCTTTTAATGAGACGAGTTGACTGAATAGCTCTGTCTTGTGACTCCACTAATCAGCTAATACAAATCACCTGTGTGAGAGACTGAGTGGTGCGTGTCTGTCGTTGCCACGGTGATGGTGCAGCTATGATTGCTAACGCGCGGAGGGCAGAGAATAACAGAAATGTAGCTAGCTAGAATCCACACCTCAAACAAGTTAACCTAGACGCAAAACTAGACGTCCAATCCCAAAAATAAGGATATTTTCCGAGACCCAAGACTCTGCCGAAACCAGAGATGTCCTTTATATGTCTGTGCGGTCAGAAATATGACTCTACCGGCAGTTTCAAAATCTTGTTCTTTTTGCTTTCTCTGACGATTTTGTCACCAGATTTGCATTGGTCTCTATGGGGCGACAGTTGGACTTTGTCTTGCTTTCGTGGGGCTCTGAACAAATGTGTACGTCTGTTGGATTCAACAGACAACTGTCTACGACCAGCACAAAATTAGCTATCTATTGATCCATAAATGAAGCATGAAGAGCGAAAATTGTGGCAATGCTGGCAAACTAGAAATATTTTTTCAACGACATCCGAAGCTCAGGCCTCCACTCTAAGTGTTTCAGTCTGCACTCTAGGGTTTCACGTACACACCCATGTAAATCTCAGAAACGGCTTGAAAAAGTCATGAAACATAATCAGTGATATTGAAAAAAGTTGAATAGATATCAAAAAGATGAATTATTTAAAAATTGTTTAGGGTTTTGTCAACATTTAAAAGTTTAAATGGTGGCTCTAGCTGAAAGATTGAGGAAGAAGAAGGATTTGGAAGTTGAAGAAGATTAAAGAAGGAGAGGAGAGGATTTGAAAGAACTCCATTGGACACCCATGTTAAAAATATTATGAATATTGATTTATATTAATTCAAGCATAAGAGGTACAAAGCTGAAAAGTCATAGCAGGAATGGCCTGAAACTGCTGAATTTTTTGATAGCTGAACGGTTTTAATAGCTGAAGATTTGAAGGCGCTGAAAGGTGCCACGGAAGAAATAGAAGAAAAATAATAAGTTGATTAAAGATTCAAAGAACAATACTTGGAATGCTGACGCAGCATTCCAACAATAATAAAGATAAACAGGAAAACAATCACAATAATAGATAATATATGTGAGAGAACAAAGGTTGTGCCCTTGCCGAAGGCAAATCACACCCAACTAACAATAACAATAGGTTTCCTCCTCACGGAGGAATCCTAATAATACCTATACAGGGTTTTTCCTGCATAGAGAACATTTTGGCGCGCGCCAAAGCCGTTTTCCCGAGCGCCAATGACAAATCCTGAGTGCCAAAGGCAAAAAAAGTCTGCAATGAAGAAAATAAAAAAAGCTGTGTTCATCACGCGTGCAATGCATGTCAGCGAATATGTTCTCAATTGGATGGTTCAAGTAGGCTACAGCCGAACCTTCTTTCTGTTTTGATCAATAGTAATCGAGTTGATAAGCGTGTCTTCTTGTCTGATCAATACGCAACTGTGAGGTGCGCAAATGGACAGAGTGGCCACTAAACTGTCGTTCCGCTGGAATGACAGTTCTGGAATGATAATATATAGTGCAATGTTTCCTCTATGGCTAAATTTCTGCCGCCACGGTATCAGAAATCAGACAAAATTTTAGGCCGTCTATCAGCAGTGATTGTTAGAGTGCATGTCGGAGAATTGCACCGACATGCGCTTCACACCGCAGTTGAGATTGCGTGTATGCGTCCTTGAGAACTGTAAGTCGTATAACTGATGTTGTCAGTTCATTTAAGCCTGTTATTGTAGTCTATAGTTCTTGCAAATTTAAATCAAGTTAACTGGCGATTTTCGTTGTTTGTATTCTTCCCCTGCTTGCTAAATTGCACATGTCTGTTGATTCGATAGCGATTGCTGCCCTTGCTCAGGTTTGTATTTTAGGTGCATTATTATGCTGAAATAGTTTTAATTAATAAAAAGTGGGTTTATTGTTATTATTTGCTACAGAATGCTTAGCCTATCAAGATCAAATGAAGCAGGCAGTGTACATGCTTCAGAGTGGCCTACCTTAATCGATAGACTAGGCTACTGACCATTTACAATAAGTTGTTACGTCAATTATTAATTGGCAGCATTTATGGCATTTAGAACATACTTTATGAGTGTAAGGTGGCTTTAAGTAGCCTAACTTTATTGCTTTAGGGGAAATAGGACGAAAATATGTGCAATATTACATTAGTTATTAGACTATTACATTAACCTGTTCCGAAATATAGGTTTAGTTCCAGCGGCTGGGGGGGGGGGGGGATCGTGGGGGGCAAAACACCTGGGAATAAATACATTGATTAGAAAAAAGAAGAAAAAAAAGAATATATATATATATATATATTTTTTTTTTTTTTTTTTTTGGAGCACCGAAGACCCATTTTGACCCAGGAAAAACCCTGCCTATATATGTGAGAGAACAAAGGTTGTGCTCTTGCCGAAGGCAAGCACACCCAATAAACGGTTATGTAGTGGAGCAGTCCCAGCTAATTCAGATGTAGCCATACCTGTAAATATAAATGGCACGTAAACTTGAAACCATCTAATATATTTCGTCTGGAAGAGAACGTTTCCTTTTTTTTCAGGGGCTCTGTACATTTTACATATGAGGACATTGTGTCCTTTTAATTTGTATACTTTATTGTGCAGGGAATCCTTAATTATGGCTAGAGACTCTCTCAAAGTTGACCTATGTACATCATTACAAGATGCAGAAAAGCCTATACGCTTCTAAATCAGTGTTGATGAATGTTGAAATTTTCTTTTTTTAAGGACAAGCCTTCCACGTGGAACTGTTCTATGTGTGCTTTATCTAATATGTCTTCCCTGTGGTTCCGAATTAAACGTTTTTTCTTTCAGGGCTGCTTCCCTGGAACGCCATGCCAGGGAAGGCCTGTGGGATGACACTATCCACTGTGTGTAAAACCAGAGAGGTGAGATTGGTAATACCGTACATGGTAGATGTTGTAGAGACACACAAGTACCTGAGCAGCTTGAGTGACGATAATTTGAATTTCAACCCCAACACAGAATTAATGGGTCAGCAAGGACTGTTCTGCCTTTGTAAACTTGTCAAAGTTCCATGTTGATAAGACCCTCATGACCCTTTTTACAAATTCTACACTGAGTTTGTATAACATTTTCTGTAATCTGCTAGAATGGCAATCTCAGAAAGGCCAAATCTACTCTTTCCCAAATAGTGAAGGTCAGCTGTAAAATCCTTGGTGTCCAGCAAAGTAACCTCACTTACCTGTACAACAGACAAGTAGTGCGGAAGGCTAAATCCATCCTCTCTTCACTAACAGAGTTTGAGATCCCACCTTCTGGCTCCCGGTTCAGATTCCCCCCTGTAAAGAGCGATACAGGCACTTGTTCATTCCCACCGCACTTTCCATTCTGACCCCGGCCAGGGGGATAGATGGTAGTGATGGTGTTCTTCATTGATATATTTTGATGATGGTTTTATAATATATGTAGGCTTTTTGTATTTTATAGTCTTGTACTATCTATGTCGGTTTTATATGTCTTGTGGCAAAACCAATTGCCCTCAGGGGTCAAATGAAGTTGAAATATAATGGATAAATGTCCTAAACTAATGTGCATAGATGAGTATGTGAACAACTTTCTTTCTTCGAAAACTTTCTCTCACACACTCTCTCTACCACACTCTCTCTCTCTCTCTCTACCACACACTCTCTCTCACTCTCTCTCTCTACCACACACTCTCTCTCACACACACTAAAGGCAGGAATCCACCGGCTTTGAATTGCCACAAAGCGCCACTAACTTAAATTTGCTATAGAAATCCTATAGTGACCTGCACAAAAAAATGCGCTTCTGGTGGGACACTGGCAGAGTAGACACAGGACTGGACACACTTGAATGCGAGTCCAGAAGTAGACCAGGAATTTATAAATATCCATCATTGTGGAATTTCCTTTGGGATTTTTCAAGTAAATTGAATCAATCCATTCACCCTTCATCTGTGCAGACACAGTGATACATAACTGTACTGTCAAATTTGGTAGAAGTGCAATAAACTGTATTCGATGTTTTGATACTTTGCTGTGCTCCTTCTAAAGTTCCGGATGACCTATGACCTCTATATCGCTGCATTTGCTGGAGCTGGCATCACCCTCCTGGCGCTGGTGAGTGAGTAAGTCTCAACTGGGCAGGGTCAAGAACCTGTCCAGCCCCGCTTCAATACAGATAGATCCTGACTTTCACCCTCCCTTCCTTAAAGGTCACTGCACTAAATGGGGGGGAATACATATGTGGAACCTGTGTGAAGAATCGCAGGCTCTCACCTATCCAGAGATCACTTTAAGGAAGGAAGGATGCATCTCTAGTGTAGTGAAACAGGACATGTGTCTGTCTCCTCGTTGGTCCACAGTGGGGAGTTTGTAGTCCACGTTTCCGTGTGACCGTCAGTGACATGCTGTGTAGGCGTTCAGGCATCTCAGTCCTGCATGTCTGAACTGACTGCTGCCCTCTGTTCACGCTCCAGTCTCAGCTGATCCAAACAGCTCAACAGTGCTGTAATACTATTTGGCAATTTTCCAGCTGATGAAACGGTCATTTATAGCTTGATGCCTCATTAGAGGTTCTTATATAATTATGGTGTCTTGGTATATGAATGAGGCTATTAGATCTCAAATCACATCTATGGTAACAGATATGTGATAGTTATAGCGCTTATACCAGAAAACGGGAGGAGTTTAACCCTTGTGTATCTTCGGGTCATTGTGACCCATCAGTCATTGTGACCCACCGTCGTATTGCGACAACTTTACTGCATACAAAAACAAAGTAAAGCATTTTCTTTTAACCGTCGAGCTGTCTCAGACCCCCCGCATCGCGAAGGTTAAAAGAAAATGCTTTTTATTCGTTTTTATATTGGGTAAAATTGGGTAAACACAACGATGGTTCGTTGCAAACCTTCGGGTCATGTGACCCGAAGGCAGCACAAGGGTTCAAATGGTTATTGGGTCTGTTCAAGCACTGAGTACTGTTTTGTTTCTTTTTTTCTTTCTCTCTCTCTCTCTCTCCAGCTCACCTACATAGTCTCCACCACCTATAACTTTGCTGTTCTCCGGTACCTCGGGAGAAAGGGCATAGGCACAAGGTGTTAGTCTCTTTTCTTCCTGCTCTACAACACTGAGAGCTAGAGGAACAACTGGGACTCCCTGTCCTCTCTTCCCTTTCCCCGCCTCTATGGAGACGGCTGCTTGGACCCATGAACATTGTTCTATACTGTCCAGACTATCCCAGCCCAAACAACCTTTCCCTGTTTCTTCAAAGCCTTATGTTGGGGTTCAGGGGAAACTATTTACACCACACAAATGTCTTCCTAAATGTATAAATGGACTTGTTCATCATTTGACTCTGCTATTGTGAACAATACTTGCAAACCTAACTTACTTAAAATTACTAGATGCCTTGATATCCTTTTATTTTTGTTAGTTATGCAACACTCATGGTGGCATCTAAAAAAAGGCATTTCCATGGATACTATCCTTCACATCTTGTTGTCATGCCGCTAGAAGAGCGTGAGTTTGGGGTCTTGTACTGACCTCTGGGGATTTTCTCACGAGCAAATGAAAAGTCATCACAATGCAGCAAGGCTGACTTAACCCTCGTGCTGCCTTCGGGTCACATGACCCAAAGGTTCATAACGAACCATCGTTGTGTTTACCCAATTTTACCCAATACAAAAACAAATAAAAATAATTTTCTTTTAACCTTCGCAATGTGGGGGGTCTGAGACAGCCCAACGGTTAAAAGAAAATGCTTCACTTTGTTTTTGTATGCGGTAAAGTTGTCGCAATACGACGGTGGGTCACAATGACTGATGGGTCAGAATGACCCGAAGATAACACAAGGGTTAAAAAGCTAGCCAATCAGATATGTGCCCCAGGGCCCACCTGCTCAAGGGTTTATAGCAAAGGGTCATGTTGGGTGTCAGTGTAGGTGAGGGGGTTGGCGGGAGGGACAAAGAGAAGGAATGGCTTCTCACAGCCCTGAAAGACATGCCCTGCTTCCTGGGACCCTGTTCAGCGGGGCCAGAGGCATTGCAGAGAGATGATGGCTCAAGGACCAGGGTTAGAAGGGGGTAGATTGAGCATGATTAAAGTTTATCTCCCAACAAAACATTTTCTTCAGTCACTTTGAACTGATTGGAAGAAGTTTAAAAATAAAACAAAAAACATTTTAGGGAAATGGAAAGCATGCTATACATTTCCACCTGGATTTATTTAGAGGACTGTAAAAGGACTGATACCACCAGAGCTAGGGAAATTGTCAAATTCTTGTGTTTGATCTTCTTTACTCCAACAGTGCTAACTGTGAGGCACATCAGACTGGGTTACCTTAATTTGCTTTCACGTATGTGATCTCTGTAAGTGGTCCACTGCCCTGCTGTAAAGTGTGGGTGAAACAGACTATTATTATAATATAATCAGTAATTTTATAGGATAACATGTAGTTATTGTATAATACATGTGCATTTTATGTACTGTAGATAAATGTACTAATCTTAACAACCCTGCAAAAACAAAACCACTATGTGTACTAACAAGCCATGTTATTTAGATGAGTCATATAGTTAGTGGCTGGCTCTGTTTGCTCAGTGTTTGTTTTATGATGCCATGTTGGTAATATTTGTTAATAAAAATATGGGCCTACATTTCAAGACAAACTGTAAATTGTTCCTTAGTAAGCCTACATCTGGTTGTGTGTGTGTGTGGAAGATTCCTTGG